>NC_041384.1:534131424-534146568 GCF_002162155.2 Triticum dicoccoides
AGAGTGACTTCCAAGGGAAAAGTAGGTGGTGGTGAGGCAAATGGTAAAACCAAGGTTGGGCCTTGCTGGAGGAGTTTTATTCAAAGCGAACTATCAAGGGGTCCCCATAACACCCAACCGTGTAAGGAACGCAAAATCAAGGAACATAACATCGGTATGACGGAAACTAGGGCGGCAAGAGTGGAACAAAACACCGGGCATAAGGCCAAGCCTTCCACCCTTTACCAAGTATATAGATGCATTCATATAAACAAGAGATATTGTGATATCCCAACATATCCATATTCCAACATGGAACAAACTTCATCTTCACCTGCAACTAGCAATGCTATAAGAAGGGCTGAGCAAAGCGGTAACATAGCCAAACAACGGTTTGCTAGGAAAGGTGGGTTAGAGGCTTGACATGGCAATATGGGAGGCATGATATATCAAGTGGTAGGTATCGCGGCATAGCAATAGAGCGAGCAACTAGAAAGCAAAGATAGAAGTGATTTCGAGGGTATGGTCATCTTGCCTGAGATCCCGCAAGGAAGAAGAACGAGTCCATGAAGAAGATAAACAGACGTAGTCGAACGAATCCTCACAAACGCGACGTTATCGGAACCAACCCGAAGAAGCAACACCAGAAAGAAGCAAACAACATAGTAAACAACCACCACATAGACATGGCATGATGCACAACCAAGTATGATGCATGTCCTGTTTAATGAGGCATGGCATGGCAAAATGGACAAACAATCCTACAAATTAAACGGAGCTCAATATGCAACGGAGTTGCATATTGAAGAAAACACCACATGACTTATTTAGTTCTCTCTCATTTATGTACCCAACAAAATTAAATGTTGATTAACATGGCAAGGGGTGAAGCAAATGAAAACTACCTATCTAGGCAAGTCTAAATGAGGCCGGAACAACAAACAACAATCTGAAAACTCCTCATGTGCATATTTTAGGTTTTGGACTGTTCTGCCCTAAACCATATTTTATAGTTGTTAAACATGCAAAGCAATGTCACCATGTTAAACTAGGCATTTTTCCACCCCATTTACATATAAAGTTTATTAAATTTGGAGCTACGGTTATTTAGTTATGAATTAAAGCATTTTAGCATGACATTTGAGCAAATTTAAACAAACAACATTTTATCCATTTTAAACATAGATGAAAGTTGGATATTATGAAACTAGACAAAATTCTAAGCATATTTCATATATAATTTGTTTTAATATGATGCACCGTTTATGAGTTGTTAAATGCATGATCTAGAGGGACTTTTCTGCAAATCTGTTTTACTGGACTAATTAGCAAATTCCCAGGCGCTGGAAAAAAACATACACGGGCCGAAACTGGGTGAGCGCGGGATAATATTCAGCGCCCAGGGCGTCACATAAGCAAACAAGGATGGGCTGGCTTGTGCTCACCTCGCGGGCCTTGGGCCAGCGGATCTGGTGGGCTAAGGCTGCAGCAGGGCACAAGCGACTGGGCCTTGGCGCTGTGGAGGGGAGCGGCTGGGCCAGAGTAGAAGTAGCCCAGACGCGAGCGCTGAGGCGTCGTGCTCGGTCAACGAAGACGCAGGCAAGCGGGCAAACTGCTCGTTCTGAAGAAAGGAACAGCAGCACGCCCATGGCGATGCAGAGGACGACGGCAGGGGTTCTGGCGATGGGGTCGTCGGAAATCGGCGAGAACGGGCGGATCGAGGTGCGTGAAGGTGTTCTCCGGCGAGGTAGCAGGCCGGCGGCGACGACTGCTGCCGAAGGGGATCGAGGCGGCGTGGTCCTTCTCTGATGCCGAGACTGGCGCGGGACTAGAAGCAGCAGACGAAACAGGGGCGCGGCGACGGAACTTGACGAACTGCTGCTGTTGCTGCGGCGACGAGGCAGTGAGTCCAGGGACTTGGCGGACTGGCGCGGCTTGAACTCCGACAAGGCGGAGGTTCGGGGAGAGCAGAGGAAGGAGAGAGGAAAGGGATGGCGCGATGACTCTCTCCGGCGAGACAGGGACTTGGCACGGGCTCGTCGGGGTCCTACTGGTGGCTCTCGTCTCCGGCGTGGTTCGCTGATGAAAGCTTGAGGAAGAGAGGCGCGGTCAAGGCGGCGCCGTGGACGAGCTGCAAGTTCGCGGGGGGAGGTGCTTGAAGATCCGCCATGGCGGCTTCTGCGAGGGAAAATAGAGAGGGAGCCAGAAGTGAGAGGAGAAGGAAGAAACGGGAAGAAGGAAAGGAGACAGGGAGGAGAGGAGCGGGACAAGGTCGGTCCTGGTCGTGGTCGCCGGCAGCGGGGTCGCTGGAGGGCGCGGCCTGCCGGGTCCTGAGGGGACGCTGGGTCTGGGGGTTGAGCAGAGGAGCTCATTGGGGGGATCGATGGGTGGATCAGGAAGGCAGAGGAGGCTGCCATTTGGGTGGATGGGGAAAACGAGGTGGATCTGGCGATGATCCTGAGAGGATTTGAAGTGGCGGCGGGCAGGAGGATGGAAGGGACAAGTGGCCTCAAAACTAGGGTTCGGTCTGATTATATAGGTAGGGGCTAGAATAGGCAAGCTTTGGACCCTCCGATCGTAATCGGACGGACGAGAATAAATAGCTTAGGGGAACCCAACAAAGAATTGAAGATGTTTTATAGATGTTCGGGGATGATTCGGATCCAACAGTGACGACTGCCCGGGTCGGGTCCGGGACAGCTTTCGGACGCGCGCGCGAGGAGGGGCCGCGGGCTGGCGAGAGAGGTTAGGTTGGGCCTGGCGGTGAGTGGTAGTGGGCTGTGCAGAATGAAGGAAATATGCCCTAGAGGGAATAATAAAGTTATTATTTATTTCCTTATATCATGATAAATGTTTATTATTCATGCTAGAATTGTATTAACCGGAAACATAATACATGTGTGAATACATAGACAAACAGAGTGTCACTAGTATGCCTCTACTTGACTAGCTCGTTGATCAAAGATGGTTATGTTTCCTAACCATAGACATGAGTTGTCATTTGATTAACGGGATCACATCATTAGGAGAATGATGTGATTGACTTGACCCATTCTGTTAGCTTAGCACTTGATCGTTTAGTTTGTTGCTATTGCTTTCTTCATGACTTATACATGTTCCTATGGCTATGAGATTATGCAACTCCCGTTTACCGCAGGAACACTTTGTGTGCTACCAAACGTCACAACTAACTGGGTGATTATAAAGGTGCTCTACAGGTGTCTCCGAAGGTACTTGTTGGGTTGGCGTATTTCGAGATTAGGATTTGTCACTCCGATTGTCGGAGAGGTATCTCTGGGCCCTCTCGGTAATGCACATCACTTAAGCCTTGCAAGCATTGCAACTAATGAGTTAGTTGCGGGATGATGTATTACGGAACGAGTAAAGAGACTTGCCGGTAACGAGATTGAACTAGGTATTGAGATACCGACGATCGAATCTCGGGCAAGTGACATACCGATGACAAAGGGAACAACGTATGTTGTTATGCGGTCTGACCGAGAAAGATCTTCGTAGAATATGTGGGAGCCAATATGGGCATCCAGGTTCCGCTATTGGTTATTGACCGGAGACATGTCTCGGTCATGTCTACATAGTTCTCAAACCCGTAGGGTCCGCGCGCTTAAAGTTTCGGTGACGATTGTATTATGAGTTTATGTGATTTGATGTACCGAAGGTAGTTCGGAGTCCTGGATGAGATCGGGGACATGACGAGGAGTCTCAAAATGGTCGAGACGTAAAGATCGATATATTGGACGACTATATTCGCACATCGGAAAGGTTTCGAGTGATTCGGGTATTTAGTTACGGGAATACAAGCAAGAAGTAATGGGCCTCATTGTCCAAGTGGTGGAAGAGAGGAGGCAGGGCGCGCGGCCCCCCTAGCCCAAACCGAATTGGACTAGGGGGCCGGCCCCCTTTCCTCCTTTTCCTCCTTCTCCTTCCTACTCCTTCTCCTCCTTCCTTTCCTCCTCATAGTAGGAGTAGGAAAGGGGAGTCCTACTCCTACTAGGAGGAGGACTCCTCCTCCTGGCACGCCCATAGAGGGCCAGCCGGCCTCCCCCCTTTCTCCTTTGTATATAGGGGCAGGGGGCACCTCTAAACACACAAGTTGATCAGTTGATCTCTCCTAGCCGTGTGCGGTGCCCCCTCCACCATATTCCACCTTGGTCATATCGTAGCGGTGCTTAGGCGAAGCCCTGCGTCGGTAGCAACATCATCACCGTCATCACGCCGTCATGCTGACGGAACTCTCCCGTGAAGCTCTGCTGGATCGGAGTTCGCGGGACGTCATCGAGCTGAACGTGTGCTGAACTCGGAGGTGCCGTGCGTTTGGTACTTGGATCGGTCGGATCGTGAAGACGTACGACTACATCAACCGCGTTGTGCTAACGCTTCCGCTTTCGGTCTACGAGGGTACGTGGACAACACTCTCCCCTCTCGTTGCTATGCATCACCATGATCTTGCGTGTGCGTAGGAATTTTTTTGAAATTGCTACGTTCCCCAACAGTGGCATCCGAGCCTAGGTTTTATGCGTTGATGTTGTGCACGAGTAGAACACAAGTGAGTTGTTGTGACGCCCCCGATTTAATCGTACACTAATCATACACGCAAATGTGTACGATCAAGATCAGGGACTCACGGGGAGATATCACAACACAACTCTAAAACATAAATAAGTCATACAAGCATCATAATACAAGCCAGGGGCCTCGAGGGCTCGAATATAAGTGCTCGATCATAGACGAGTCAGCGGAAGCAACATTATCTGAGTACAGACATAAGTTAAACAAGTTGCCATAAGATGGCTAGCACAAACTGGGATACAGATCGAAAGAGGCGCAAGCCTCCTGCCTGGGATCCTCCTAAACTACTCCTGGTCGTCGTCAGCAGCCTGCACGTAGTAGTAGGCACCTCCGGGGTAGTAGACGTCGTCGACGGTGGCGTCTGGCTCCAGGCCTCCAGCATCTGGTTGCGACAACCAGGTAGAAGGGAAAGGGGAAAAGAGGGAGAAAAGCAACCGTGAGTACTCATCCAAAGTACTCGCAAGCAAGGAGCTACACTACATATGCATGGGTATATGTGTAAGGAGGCCATATCGGTGGACTGAACTGCAGAATGCCAGAATAAGAGGGGGATAGCTAATCCTGTCGAAGACTACGCTTCTGGCAGCCTCCGTCTTGCAGCATATAGAAGAGAGTAGATTGTAGTCCTCCAAGTAGCATCTCCAAGTAGCATCTCCAAGTAGCATCGCATAGCATAAACCTACCCGGCGATCCTCTCCTCGTCGCCCTGTAGAAAAGCGATCACCGGGTTGTCTGTGGAACTTGGAAGGGTGTGTTTTATTAAGTATCCGGTTCTAGTTGTCATAAGGTCAAGGTACAACTCCAAGTCGTCCTGTTACCGAAGATCACGGCTATTCGAATAGATTAACTTCCCTGCAGGGGTGCACCACATAACCCAACACGCTTGATCCCATTTGGCCGGACACACTTTCCTGGGTCATGCCCGGCCGTGGAAGATCAACACGTCGCAGCCCCACCTAGGCAAAACAGAGAGGCCAGCACGCCGGTCTAAACCTAAGCGCACAGGGGTCTGGGCCCATCGCCCATAGCACACCTGCACGTTGCGAGGGCGGCCGGAAGTAGAACTAGCCCCCTTAATACAAGAGCAGGCTTACGTTCCAATCCGGCGCGCGCCGCTCCGTCGCTGACGTCTGAAGTGCTTCGGCTGATACCACGACATCGGGATACCCATAACTACTCCCACGTAGATGGTTAGTGCGTATAGGCTCGTAGCCAACTCAGATCAAATACCAAGATCTTGTTAAGCGTGTTAAATATCCGCGAACGCCGAACAGGGCCAGGCCCACCTCTCTCCTAGGTGGTCTCAACCTGCCCTGTCGCTCCGCCACAAAGTAACAGTCGGGGGCCGTCGGGAACCCAGGCCCACCTCTACCGCGATGGAGCCACCTGTCCTTTCAGCCCCCTCATCAGAATCACTTGCGGGTACTCATCGAGCTGACCCGACTTTAGTCACCATCTGTATAGTATGTATGCATGTATAGTATATACCCGTGATCACCTCCCGAGTGATCACGGCCCAATAGTATAGCAAGGCAGACTGACAAGAATGTAGGGCCAATAATGATAAACTAGCATACTATACTAAGCATCTAGGATTGCGGGTAAGGTATCAATGACTATAGCAACAATGACAGGCTATGCATCAGAATAGGATTAACGGAAAGCAGTAACATGCTACACTACTCTAATGCAAGCAGTATAGAGGAGAATAGGCGATATCTGGTGATCAAGGGGGGGGCTTGCCTGGTTGCTCTGGCAAGAGAGAGGGGTCGTCAACTCCGTAGTCGAACTGGTCAGCAGCAGCGTCGGTCTCGTAGTCTACCGGAGAGAAGAGGGGGAAGAAATAATGAATACAGAGCAAACAAAGCACCACAAAATATATCAAGGCAATACGCGGTGTTCGGTGTGCCCTAACGCGGTAGTAGGTGATACCGGTGAAGGGGGGAAACCACCGGGAAAATATTCGTGTTTTCGGGCAGAGGAGCCGGAGGGGGAAAGTTGCGGGTTCGATAGGTTAGGGGTGTGTGGCGGACGAACGGACCGCGTATCCGGATTCGTCTCGTCGTTCTGAGCAACTTTCATGTAGAAAGTATTTTCATCCGAATTACGGATTAAAAGATATGATTTTCTAAGGATTTAAATCATTTTCTGATTTTAATTATTTATTTAAACCCAACATTATCCATAACAGTGAATGATGACGCAGGCATGACATCAGAGTGATGTCAGCGGGTCAACTGGTCGGTTGACTAGTCAAACAGACAGGTGGGTCCAGTGGGACCCACATGTCATTGTCTGATAACTAATTAACCAGGTTAATTAGTTTAGTTAACAGATTAGTTATGTTAATTAACAATAGTTAATTAGTTTAATTAGTTACTAGGTTAATTAAACACAATTAATTTAATTAATTAATTAATAATTTTATTTATTATTATTTTTATTCTTTTTTTATATATAAAATCGTTCTTGGGGGGGTTTGGGGCCCCGGCTGTCATTGGCCCCAAGGGCCTAAGCGGGCGCAAGGGCACGGGTAACGGGCGCTAGGACTCAGCGGGTGCGGGCGTTGCCCCAGGCGTGGCGTTGCCCGAATGCAGGACGCGTCGGGGCGAGGCCGCAGGCTGCCGGCGACAGCGGAGCGGGCGTGACCGGTGCGGGGCCGTGGTGGGCACGTGCAAGAGCAAGGCGAGGCGAGGGCATCACGGCGTGGCCAGGGCCGGACGGGCACGGCGCCGGACGGGCCTAGCGCCGAGAGTGCGGGCGCGTCACGCGTGCGAAAAGGCAACTCGGGGAGGGCGAGGACGCGCGCCGAGGCCAGGGACGGATGCGGCGAGCGGCGGGGACTGCATAAGCAGAGAGGGAGGAGGGGAGACGGCGGCTCACAGGGGAACGCAGGGAACGAGGCAGCGAGGCGCGAGGAGGGCGACGGGGACGACAACGTCGGAGAGGAGGCAGGCCGTCGAGGGAGGAAGACGGGGCCAGTCCAGCGACGGGGTCGGGGAGGTGGCGATCCGGGTGGCGCTGGCGTCGGGGTCGTGGCGGCGAGGTCTCCGGGCGGTGGCGGTGCGGCACACAGCGACGGCGCCGATGTCCAAGGGCGTCGGGCTTGTTGCCCCTTCCCGATCCAGATCGGGTCGGGGAAGAGGGGCGAGGGGGAAGGCGAGCCGGAGAGGCGGCGACGAGGAGGACGGCGAGGCGAAGGCGCCGATGCACGCGAGGGGATCGGGCGCGGGGAGATCCTCTCCCCGGCACGATGCGTGCGTGCGTGCTTGTGTGTGTGTGTTGTGTGGTGGCGGCGGGTGAGGGAGACGAGGGGGAGGTGGGGATCGTGAGGGGAAAGTGGGGAGGGGGGTCGCTAGGTTTCGGTCGCCCCAGGGGGCTATAGGCACCGGCTGGGCCGGCCTGGTTGGCCCAGAGGCCAGCTGGGCTGTGGCCCAGTGGGGAGGGGGGTTCTTTCCCTTTTTTTTCTGTTTCCTTTTCTTCTTTTTTTTATTCTATTTCTTTTCAGTTTTCTTTTATTTTAGTTCTATAAAATTTAAAAGCGACAACTAATTTGGTGTTATTAACTAGGTCACAGCCCCAAATATTCTGGCACCTTAAATAAAGTGTTTTGCATGTGCTTATTATTTTAAAATCATTTTAGATAATTGTTTTATCGTTGTTTTAGTTTATTTAGTGCATCTAATCATATTATAAAAATGTGGTTTCACCACCATAATTATTTAGGATTTATTGGTCAACCTTAGAACATTTAATTTTTGACAATTGAAAACTTTTATTATTTGCTTGATTTTGAATTTGAATTCGAACGGGATTTGATGCATCTAGAGGTTAACAACAGTAATCGTGGTGACGTGGCATCGTTAATAGGGAATTACTGTAGTGTAACTATCCGGGCGTCACAAATCTCCTCCACTACAAGAAATCTCGTCCCGAGATTTAAGAGGGGTGTAAGGGGGAAAATTTTGATTACGAAACTAGCGGGTCTTCTCATCCTGGCTTGCTCTTCTCAAAGAGGCCGGTCCAATACATTGATGTCTTCATTTCTCTGCTTTAAGTCATCATGATGAAGTCGGCGTCCTTCCTTCAGGAACTCCATCGTACTTACGAAAGAATAAAGGGTGGGCACTCCGGGAGAACAGACCTCTTCAAGGTCGACTATCTGGTCGGTAATATCGAGGAAGGTGGCGGAAGTAACTCTCGAATTGAAACTTACAAAATAACGAGAGCAAAGTAAGGTGGTATCATGGGAAGTTTCGAGCAGGCAGGCGATCGTTCGATGCCTGGAACAGGGCGTGAAAAGGGGTTCAAAGCAATGGGAATAAGTATTGTGTCTGATACCAGAATTGATGATCTCTCGGAAGGTGGCTCATGAATCACATATGAAGTCAAGCGTGAGGAATAACTCTGACAACAGGGTGTACAGGAGAGTCAGGTTTCGATCCTGTGGAACTGTGAGTTATGGGCCCACCATGTGGTTGAAAGTAGGAAGGGGGCCGACATTTTGCACGGTCATGATAGTAAGGCGTGTCAAAGGGTAGCCTGTCAGATATGTCCGCAACAACATCGATACCAAGGGCGAGGGGCGAAGAGAACCATTTCCTGCTCGTTGAACGAGGCGGACCAATAGGCAAAGTTCTCGTCCATCGGTGGCTACCGGAATGTCATCAAAATAGTAACAGGGTTACACCAGACAAGATGGTACACCGAGGTGTTTACATGAGCAGGGATATTACTGCTTATATTATATAGATCACAAGAAGGTTTAAACAAACCAAGGGAAAGGAAAAGTGATTATTATGTTTAAACAGAACAATGGAAAGGAAAATGTGTTTAAACACATCTTTCAGGGGTAAATCCTTCCCAAGGACAAGCAGAGCATGACATCCATGATAGGATATAACGTAGAAAACCCTTCAGGAAAAGGGGAGAGAAATATCATGACATTACCCATACAACGGTGTTAGGATAAATGATAAATAAAATTTAGCATCGTGCTTCAAATGTTCTTATTGAAGATCGGAGTACCACAGACATACTTCGAGATAGCATTGACATGGTCTTCAAGCAAAGGTCGGACTTTAGATACACAAAGGATCCATCAGGAATAACTTGTAGAATAAGTCTTACAATTTCCTCCAGGAAGAATGGTTGTCCTTGCAAAAGAAATTATAACGATAGGTCCTCCACCCAGGGGGGGGGGTGCTAGGCATGACATCATGTTACCGGGTCACGTAGAGATCAATGTTACAACTCTTGGAAATATGTCCCAACCATCATATCTGACCGAGATTCAGATCCGGTTGGTGTCAGGATACCTCAGACTTAGGATACCTGAGAAGAAAAGGTGCAACGCAAATTGACGAGATGACATTGTAAGATTCTCGGGAAATGAACTATGGGAGCGGGTTTCTGAAGCAATAGTTCACCATTAAACCAGGGAGAGGACAAGGAGGTGTCTGGTGAACTCAACGGCAATTCACCGAGATTCCCAAAAGATGGATTTCCACCATTAAGTGAACAAGGAGATAACATTTGTCAGATCAACTGATATAAGGAAGTATGCTCGAGGAAAACATACACAATTAAACATTGGTTGAAGGGTGCGCCCGAAGTACGGGTTGGGTTGCACGACCAATGTTAGAATGGTGATTCAATTAGCGAAGGACTTAGAATGAACTATCGCCCATTCACTTCAAAGCAATAGGGTTGCTAGAAGTTTTGAATTCACACGTCATAGCTCCATTGTCGGTATTCCGGTTGAAAACAATACGGGGACCAAGGAATGAACGAAGATGGCAAGAAGTATTAAGATATCAAGAATTATTAAGAGGTGGTGAAATTCTCACCACATTCTTGACAAAAAGTGATGGTAATACTTCCGAGGTAAGGAAGATCAACTGCTGGGTAGCAGTGATCTCAAGGTTTACACAAAACGCGAACAAGTTGTGTTGAACGGAAGGCAATAAAGTGGTCGATGAGAACAGGAATCATCAAGGGCAAGGATGGTATTACCCATCATGAATTCAACTGAATTCCTGGAAGAGCTCATAAGGTTGATGGTGATCACGACACAATTGTCGAGAGATTTCATGCAGATGTAGTCAATCAGCGACGACATCAAGTCAAAGGAATGATGAAGCAAGAGGTTATTGGAACCACAGTTACGACACAAACTCGAACTCAAGCTTGTTGTTTAAGGTGAAAGGGTATGACGAGGAAAAAAATCGACGTAAGGTTAGTTCATCGTCGAAAATTGGTGCTCCGAGAATAAGGACCAGGTAGCACCGTTAGAATCGTCACGTCAATGATATAGCCAAACAGGCTAGGAATGGCGTGATCGGGTACAAACTCGTACTTATAGAAGCTTACTGAAGAGTTGTTGAACCGTAGAGCGGACTCGGTTCAGTTATCGGTGTCTTTGAGTGTTCAATAACTCCGAGCCCATGAAAAATTGTAATCGGTGAGTATGTAGTACTTGATGAAGAACTCATAAGAAATTATGCAGTTCCAAGATAATCTCGAGATACCAGGTGGTAATACTCGACGACAGATCAAACTAGAAGTTGAACTGGGGTATTGCTCTATAGAAGACAAGTGCTTAAACTTGCACAAGACATGATATTTAAAGGAGAACATGGTCAGAACCACGATTGCAAAAAGGCCAGATCTCAGATATAAGATGAACTTATACCAAGGGAATAACTGATTTTAAAAGAAGCTTCGATGAGAAGATGTACATCGTGTCCATGAGCATGAACGCAAAGTTCAAGGTCGACTCCCACTTCTCCAATGCACAACCTTTCATTCACTTCTCGCGCTCAATGAAGTTGTAGTTTTGAAATTTTATCTGGCAAAATACCAGAAGAGTACGACTCGTGAAAACTTTCGAGTTCACACCTATTAAGGAAGGCATAGGTTCAACCCATTGGGGCATCTTAGAATCATATACCAAATCTTCAGAAGTAATTAACTCAAGCTCAAAGGCAGAGCATGGTTGAGAAAGCAGAGGATACAATTTACCAAAGGCATTATGTATCCGAGAAAAGGCTCACAAGTTTATTGAATATGAAGGGCGTTGTCAGATAAAATCCAACAAAGGATCTGGTGGTCCACAAGGGATCTGACGTGAGCATCGGTACTCAACTAGAGGAAGCAGATTATAGAAACAACTGACTAACTCAATTGTCAAAAGCAAAGGAATTATGATTTCCAAATCAAGGGATCAGAAGCAATGCTCTGATTAGGGGTGGATAAGTTGAATAGCCGTAGGGTACAATCAAAGACAATTGGGTTGGTCGAGAACCAATTCCAGTAAAAAGAATGGCAGCTCAGCCGGAAAAGTAATTTATAAGGATCAATGATGATTGCGTGTATTCGCAAACATATTGAGTCAACAGACTCAAAATGGTAATGACAAGGAATGTCAATATGACTACGAGACTTATGGGATTATCCATAATGCAAGCAAGCAAGAATTTCAAGAGCCAAAGGCCCCAAGGATTTTCGGAAGATCGAATATTATTTCGAAGACTTTTGTGAAACACATGAACAACTGGGGATGAGCGGATACTCGACAAGTGCGAGGATTTATTCGAAGGGGTATTCATGTGGCAAAGAACTGCCTGTAGTAGGCACAAAGTATTCTCGGAATAATAGAGAAAACTTCGGGGTATCTTGTAATAACAAGATCAATGGGGGATGATCATAAGAATGGAAAGTGTAAGTAGTTATCCATACGGATTTATCGGTGGTCAGGAATAGCCAAAGTGATGGGCACAAGTCTCGAGAGAACATCAGAGAGTATCTTCGGAATCTTCTGATGTAGCAGGTGATCCTCTGCAACAAGGGGCTCTTCGGGTGGATGCAATCACGAGATCCTAATCTTAGAGTTAGCAAATTCATTTAACACGAATAGTAGAGAGATCAGAGTCCCAGAGTATAGACGAGGAATAAAAGATCCTAATACCACCCGATGGCGACGTGGGCCCGTAAGGCACACAGCCAAGTTAGTAAAAGTTTTTGCAATGTCTAGACTCGACTTCGGCCAAGGAGTGTGGAAGGGGGATTCCTACATGCAGTCGGCTCTGATACCAACTTGTGACGCCCCCGATTTAATCGTACACTAATCATACACGCAAATGTGTACGATCAAGATCAGGGACTCACGGGGAGATATCACAACACAACTCTAAAACATAAATAAGTCATACAAGCATCATAATACAAGCCAGGGGCCTCGAGGGCTCGAATATAAGTGCTCGATCATAGACGAGTCAGCGGAAGCAACATTATCTGAGTACAGACATAAGTTAAACAAGTTGCCATAAGATGGCTAGCACAAACTGGGATACAGATCGAAAGAGGCGCAAGCCTCCTGCCTGGGATCCTCCTAAACTACTCCTGGTCGTCGTCAGCAGCCTGCACGTAGTAGTAGGCACCTCCGGGGTAGTAGACGTCGTCGACGGTGGCGTCTGGCTCCAGGCCTCCAGCATCTGGTTGCGACAACCAGGTAGAAGGGAAAGGGGAAAAGAGGGAGAAAAGCAACCGTGAGTACTCATCCAAAGTACTCGCAAGCAAGGAGCTACACTACATATGCATGGGTATATGTGTAAGGAGGCCATATCGGTGGACTGAACTGCAGAATGCCAGAATAAGAGGGGGATAGCTAATCCTGTCGAAGACTACGCTTCTGGCAGCCTCCGTCTTGCAGCATATAGAAGAGAGTAGATTGTAGTCCTCCAAGTAGCATCTCCAAGTAGCATCTCCAAGTAGCATCGCATAGCATAAACCTACCCGGCGATCCTCTCCTCGTCGCCCTGTAGAAAAGCGATCACCGGGTTGTCTGTGGAACTTGGAAGGGTGTGTTTTATTAAGTATCCGGTTCTAGTTGTCATAAGGTCAAGGTACAACTCCAAGTCGTCCTGTTACCGAAGATCACGGCTATTCAAATAGATTAACTTCCCTGCAGGGGTGCACCACATAACCCAACACGCTTGATCCCATTTGGCCGGACACACTTTCCTGGGTCATGCCCGGCCGCGGAAGATCAACACGTCGCAGCCCCACCTAGGCAAAACAGAGAGGCCAGCACGCCGGTCTAAACCTAAGCGCACAGGGGTCTGGGCCCATCGCCCATAGCACACCTGCACGTTGCGAGGGCGGCCGGAAGCAGAACTAGCCCCCTTAATACAAGAGCAGGCTTACGTTCCAATCCGGCGCGTGCCGCTCCGTCGCTGACGTCTGAAGTGCTTCGGCTGATACCACGACGTCGGGATACCCATAACTACTCCCACGTAGATGGTTAGTGCGTATAGGCTCGTAGCCAACTCAGATCAAATACCAAGATCTCGTTAAGCGTGTTAAATATCCGCGAACGCCGAACAGGGCCAGGCCCACCTCTCTTCTAGGTGGTCTCAACCTGCCCTGTCGCTCCGCCACAAAGTAACAGTCGGGGGCCGTCGGGAACCCAGGCCCACCTCTACCGGGATGGAGCCACCTGTCCTTTCAGCCCCCTCATCAGAATCACTTGCGGGTACTCATCGAGCTGACCCGACTTTAGTCACCATCTGTATAGTATGTATGCATGTATAGTATATACCCGTGATCACCTCCCGAGTGATCACGGCCCAATAGTATAGCAAGGCAGACTGACAAGAATGTAGGGCCAATAATGATAAACTAGCATACTATACTAAGCATCTAGGATTGTGGGTAAGGTATCAATGACTATAGCAACAACGACAGGCTATGCATCAGAATAGGATTAACGGAAAGCAGTAACATGCTACACTACTCTAATGCAAGCAGTATAGAGGAGAATAGGCGATATCTGGTGATCAAGGGGGGGGGCTTGCCTGGTTGCTCTGGCAAGAGAGAGGGGTCGTCAACTCCGTAGTCGAACTGGTCAGCAGCAGCGTCGGTCTCGTAGTCTACCGGAGAGAAGAGGGGGAAGAAATAATGAATACAGAGCAAACAAAACACCACAAAATATATCAAGGCAATACGCGGTGTTCAGTGTGCCCTAACGCGGTAGTAGGTGATACCGGTGAAGGGGGGAAAACCCCCGGGAAAATATTCCCGGTGTTTCGTGTTTTCGGGCAGAGGAGCCGGAGGGGGAAAGTTGCGGGTTCGATAGGTTAGGGGTGTGTGGCGGACGAACGGACCGCGTATCCGGATTCGTCTCGTCGTTCTGAGCAACTTTCATGTAGAAAGTATTTTCATCCGAATTACGGATTAAAAGATATGATTTTCTATGGATTTAAATCATTTTCTGATTTTAATTATTTATTTAAACCCAACATTATCCATAACAGTGAATGATGACGCAGGCATGACATCAGAGTGATGTCAGCGGGTCAACTGGTCGGTTGACTAGTCAAACAGACAGGTGGGTCCAGTGGGACCCACATGTCATTGTCTGATAACTAATTAACCAGGTTAATTAGTTTAGTTAACAGATTAGTTATGTTAATTAACAATAGTTAATTAGTTTAATTAGTTACTAGGTTAATTAAACACAATTAATTTAATTAATTAATTAATAATTTTATTTATTATTATTTTTATTCTTTTTTT
>NC_041384.1:534147372-534159889 GCF_002162155.2 Triticum dicoccoides
CTTTTTTTTATTCTATTTCTTTTCAGTTTTCTTTTATTTTAGTTCTATAAAATTTAAAAGCGACAACTAATTTGGTGTTATTAACTAGGTCACAGCCCCAAATATTCTGGCACCTTAAATAAAGTGTTTTGCATGTGCTTATTATTTTAAAATCATTTTAGATAATTGTTTTATCGTTGTTTTAGTTTATTTAGTGCATCTAATCATATTATAAAAATGTGGTTTCACCACCATAATTATTTAGGATTTATTGGTCAACCTTAGAACATTTAATTTTTGACAATTGAAAACTTTTATTATTTGCTTGATTTTGAATTTGAATTCGAACGGGATTTGATGCATCTAGAGGTTAACAACAGTAATCGTGGTGACGTGGCATCGTTAATAGGGAATTACTGTAGTGTAACTATCCGGGCGTCACAGTTGTGGGCGATATAAGTCATACTGCTTACCAGCATGTCATACTTTGGTTCGGCGGTATTGTTGGATGAAGCGGCCCGGACCGATATTACGCGTACGCTTACGCGAGACTGGTTCTACCGACGTGCTTTGCACACAGGTGGCTGGCGGGTGTCAGTTTCTCCAACTTTAGTTGAACCAAGTGTGGCTACGCCCGGTCCTTGCGAAGGTTAAAACAGCACCAACTTGACAAACTATCGTTGTGGTTTTGATGCGTAGGTAAGAACGGTTCTTGCTAAGCCCGTAGCAGCCACGTAAAACTTGCAACAACAAAGTAGAAGACGTCTAACTTGTTTTTGCAGGGCATGTTGTGATGTGATATGGTCAAGACATGATGCTAAATTTTACTGTATGAGATGATCATGTTTTGTAACCGAGTTATCGACAACTGGTAGGAGCCATATGGTTGTCGCTTTATTGTATGCAATGCAATTGCGCTGTAATGCTTTACTTTATCACTAAGCGGTAGCGATAGTCGTGGAAGCATAAGATTGGCGAGACGACAACGATGCTAGGATGGTAATCAAGGTGTCGCGCCGGTGACGATGGTGATCATTACGGTGCTTCGGAGATGGAGATCACAAGCACAAGATGAGGATGGCCATATCATATCACTTATATTGATTGCATGCGATGTTTATCTTTTATGCATCTTATCTTGCTTTGATTGACGGTAGCATTATAAGATGATCTCTCACTAAATTTCAAGGTAAAAGTGTTCTCCCTGAGTATGCACCGTTGCCAAAGTTCGTCGTGCCCAGACACCACGTGATGATCGGGTATGATAAGCTCTACGTCCATCTACAACGGGTGCAAGCCAGTTTTGCACACGCGGAATACTCAGGTTAAACTTGACGAGCCTAGCATATGTAGATATGGCCTCGGAACACTGAGACCGAAAGGTCGAGCGTGAATCATATAGTAGATATGATCAACATAGTGATGTTCACCATTGAAAGCTACTCCATTTCACGTGATGATCGGTTATGGTTTAGTTAATTTGGATCACGTGATCACTTAGATGATTAGAGGGATGTCTATCTAAGTGGGAGTTCTTAAGTAATATGATTAATTGAACTTTAATTTATCATGAACTTAGTCCTGGTAGTATTAGCATATCTATGTTATAGATCAATAGCTCGCGTTGTTGCTTCCCTATGTTTTATATATGTTCCTAGAGAAAACTAAGTTGAAAGATGTTAGTAGCAATGATACGGATTGGATCCGTGATCTGAGGTTTATCCTCATTGCTGCACAGAAGAATTATGTCCTAGATGCACCGCTAGGTGACAGACCTATTGCAGGAGCAGATGTAGACGTTTTGAACGTTTGGTTAGCTCAATATGATGACTACTCGATAGTTTAGTGCGCCATGCTTAACAGCTTAGAATCGGGACTTCAAAGACGTTTTGAACGTCATGGACCATATGAGATGTTCCAGGAGTTGAAGTTAATATTTCAAGCAAATACCCGAGTTGAGAGATATGAAGTCTCCAACAAGTTCTATAGCTAAAAGATGGAGGAGAATAGCTCAAGCAGTGAGCATGTGCTCAAATTTTCTGGGTACTACAATCGCTTGAATCAAGTGGGAGTTAATCTTCCAGATAAGATAGTGATTGACAGAGTTCTCTAGTCACCATCGCCAAGTTGCTAGAACTTCGTGATGAACTATAATATGCAGGGGATAACATAAACGATTCCCAAGCTCTTCGTGATGCTGAAATCGACGAAGGTAGAAATCAAGAAAAGCATCAAATGTTGATGGTTGACAAGACCACTAGTTTCAAGTAAAGGGAAAAGGGAAGAAGGGGAACTTCAAGAAGAAAAGCAAGAAAGTTGCTGCTTAGGAGAAGAAACCCAAGTCTGTACCTAAGCCTGAGACTAAGTGCTTCTACTGCAAAGGGACTGGTCACTAGAAGCGGAACTGCCCCAAGTATTTGACGGATAAGAAGGATGGCAAAGTGAACAAAGGTATATTTGATATACAGATTATTGATGTGTATTTTACTAGTGTTCGTAGCAACCCCTCGGTATTTGATACTGGTTCAGTTGCTAAGAGTAGTAACTCGAAACGGGAGTTGCAGAATGAACAGAGACTAGTTAAGGGTGAAGTGACAATGTGTGCTGGAAGTGGTTCCAAGATTGATATGATCATCATCGCACACTCCCTATACTTTCGGGATTAGTGTTGAACCTAAATAAGTGTTATTTGGTGTTTGCGTTGAGCATGAATATGATTTGATCATGTTTATTGCAATACGGTTATTCATGTAAGTAAGAGAATAGATTGTTGTTCTGTTTACATGAATAAAACCTTCTATGGTCATACACCCAATGAAAATGGTTTGTTGGATCTCGATCATGGTGATACACATTCTCATAATATTGAAGCCAAAAGATGCAAAGTTAATAATGATAGTGCAACTTATTTGTGGCACTGTCGTTTAGGTCATATTGGTGTAAAGCGCATGAAGAAAATCCATACTGATGGACTTTTGGAATCACTTGATTATGAATCACTTGGTACTTGAGAACCGTGCCTCATGGGCAAGATGACCAAAACGCCGTTCTCCGGTACTATGGAGAGAGCAACGGATTTGTTGGAAATCATACATACAGATGTATGTGGTCCGATGAATATTGAGGCTCGTGGCGGATATCGTTATTTTCTCACCTTCACAGATGATTTAAGCAGATATGGGTATATCTCCTTAATGAAACATAAGTCTGAAACATTTGAAAAGTTCAAAGAATTTCAGAGTGAAGTTGAAAATCATCGTAACAAGAAAATAAATTTTCTACGATCTGATCGTGAAGGAGAATATTTGAGTTATGAGTTTGGTCTACATTTGAAACAATGCGGAATAGTTTCGCAACTCACGCCACCCGGAACACCACAGCGTAATGGTGTGTCCGAACGTCGTAATCGTACTTTACTAGATATGATGCGATCTATGATGTCTCTTACAGATTTACCGCTATCGTTTTGGGGTTATGCTTTAGAGACGGCTGCATTCACGTTAAATAGGGCACCATCGAAATCCGTTGAGACGACGCCTTATGAACCGTGGTTTGGCAAGAAATCAAAGTTGCCGTTTCTGAAAGTTTGGGGCTGCGATGCTTATGTGAAAAAGCTTCAACCTGATAAGCTCGAACCCAAATCGGAGAAATGTGTCTTCATAGGATACCCAAAGGAAACTGTTGGGTACACCTTCTATCACAGATCCGAAGGCAAGACTTTTGTTGCTAAGAATGGATCCTTTCTAAAGAAGGAGTTTCTCTCGAAAGAAGTGAGTGGGAGGAAAGTAGAACTTGATGAGGTAACTATACCTACTCCCTTACTGGAAAGTAGTACATCACAGCAACCGGTTTCTATGACACCTACACCAATTAGTGAGGAAGCTAATGATAATGATCATGAAACTTCAGATCAAGTACTACCGAACCTCGTAGATCAACCAGAAGATCTGCACCAGAGTGGTACGGTAATCCTGTTCTGGAAGTCATGCTACTAGATCATGATGAACCTACGAACTATGAAGAAGCGATGGTGAGCCCAGATTCCGCAAAATGGCTAGAAGCCATGAAATCTGAGATGGGATCCATGTATGAGAACAAAGTGTGGACTTTGGTTGACTTGCCCATTGATCGGCAAGCAATTGAGATTAAATGGATCTTCAAGAGGAAGACAGACGCTGATAGTAGTGTTACTATCTACAAAGCTAGAATTGTCGCAAAAAGGTTTTCGACAAGTTCAAGGTGTTGACCACGATGAGAATTTCTCACTTGTATCTATGCTTAAGTCTGTCCGAATCATGTTAGCTATTGTCGCATTTTATGAAATCTGGCAAATGGATAAACAAAACTGCATTCCTTAATAGGATTTATTAAAGAAGAGTTGTATATGATGCAACCAGAAGGTTTTTTCGATCCTAAAGGTACTAACAAAATATGCAAGCTCCAGCGATCCATCTATGGACTGGTGCAAGCATCTCGGAATTGGAATATACGCTTTGATAAGTTGATCAAAGCATATAGTTTTATACAGACTTGCGGTGAAGCCTGTATTTACAAGAAAGTGAGTGGGAGCACTACATCATTTCTGATAAGTATATGTATGACATATTGTTGATCGGAGATGATGTAGAATTATTCTGCAAAGCATAAAGGAATGTTTGAAAGGAGTTTTTTCAAAGAAAGACCTCGGTGAAGCTGCTTACATATTGAGCATCAAGATCTATATAGATAGATCAAGCCGCTTGATAAGTTTTTCAATGAGTACATACCTTGACAAGATTTTGAAGTAGTTCAAAATGGAACAGTCAAAGAAGGAGTTCTTGCCTGTGTTACAAGGTGTGAAGTTGAGTAAGACTCAAAACCCGACCACGGCAGAAGATAGAGAGAGAATGGAAGTCATTCCCTATGCCTCAGCCATAGGTTCTATAAAGTATGCCATGCTGTGTACCAGACCTATTGTATACCCTGCCCTGAGTTTGGCAAAGGAGTACAATAGTGATCTAGGAGTAGATCACTGGACATTGGTCAAAATTATCCTTAGTGGAATAAGGATATGTTTCTCAATTATGGAAGTGACAAAAGGTTCATCGTAAAGGGTTACGTCGATGCAAATTTTGACACTGATCCAGATGACTCTAAATCTCAATCTAGATACAGATTGAAAGTGGGAGCAATTAGCTAGAGTAGCTCTGTGCAGAGCATTGTTGACATAGAAATTTGCAAAATACTTACGGATCTGAATGTGGCAGACCCGTTGACTAAACTTCTCTCACAAGCAAAACATGATCAAACCTCAGTACTTTTTGGGTGTTAATCACATAGCAATGTGAACTAGATTATTGACTCTAGTAAACCCTTTGGTGTTGGTCACATGTCGATGTGAACTATGGGTGTTAATCACATGGTGATGTGAACTATTGGTATTAAATCACATGGCGATGTGAACTAGATTATTGACTCTAGTGCAAGTGGGAGACTGAAGGAAATAGGCCCTAGAGGCAATAATAAAGTTATTATTTATTTTCTTATATCATGATAAATGTTTATTATTCATGCTAGAATTGTATTAACCGGAAACATAATACATGTGTGAATACATAGACAAACAGAGTGTCACTAGTATGCCTCTACTTGACTAGCTCGTTGATCAAAGATGGTTATGTTTCCTAACCATAGACATGAGTTGTCATTTGATTAACGGGATCACATCATTAGGAGAATGATGTGATTGACTTGACCCATTCTGTTAGCTTAGCACTTGATCATTTAGTTTGTTGCTATTGCTTTCTTCATGACTTATACATGTTCCTATGACTATGAGATTATGCAACTCTCGTTTACCGGAGGAACACTTTGTGTGCTACCAAACGTCACAACGTAACTGGGTGATTATAAAGGTGCTCTACAGGTGTCTCCGAAGGTACTTGTTGGGTTGGCGTATTTCGAGATTAGGATTTGTCACTCCGATTGTCGGAGAGGTATCTCTGGGCCCTCTCGGTAATGAACATCACTTAAGCCTTGCAAGCATTGCAACTAATGAGTTAGTTGCGGGATGATGTATTACGGAACGAGTAAAAAGACTTGCCGGTAACGAGATTGAACTAGGTATTGAGATACCGACGATCGAATCTCGGGCAACTAACATACCGATGACAAAGGGAACAACGTATGTTGTTATGCGATCTGACCGATAAAGAACTTCGTAGAATATGTGGGAGCCAATATGAGCATCCAGGTTCCGCTATTGGTTATTGACCGGAGACATGTCTCAGTCATGTCTACATAGTTCTCAAACCCGTAGGGTCCGCACGCTTAAAGTTTCGATGATGATTGTATTATGAGTTTATGTGATTTGATGTACCGAAGGTAGTTCGGAGTCCTGAATGAGATCGGGGACACGACGAGGAGTCTCGAAATGGTCGAGACGTAAAGATCGATATATTGGACGACTATATTCGGACATCGGAAAGGTTCCGAGTGAGTCGGGTATTTTCGGGGGTATCGGGGAGTTACGGGAATACGAGGAAGAAGTAATGGGCCTCATGGGCCAAGTGGTGGAAGAGAGGAGGCAGGGCGCGCGGCCCCCCTAGCCCAAACCGAATTGGACTAGGGGGCCGGCCCCCTTTCCTCCTTTTCCTCCTTCTCCTTCCTACTCCTTCTCCTCCTTCCTTTCCTCCTCGTAGTAGGAGTAGGAAAGGGGAGTCCTACTCCTACTAGGAGGAGGACTCCTCCTCCTGGCACGCCCATAGAGGGCCGGCCGGCCTTCCCCCTTGCTCCTTTATATACAGGGGCAGGGGGCACCTCTAAACACACAAGTTGATCAGTTGATCTCTCCCAGCCGTGCGCGGTGCCCCCCTCCACCATATTCCACCTCGGTCATATCATAGCGGTGCTTAGGCGAAGCCCTGCATCGGTAGCAACATCATCACCGTCATCACGCCGTCGTGCTGACGGAACTCTCCCGTGAAGCTCTGCTGGATCGGAGTTCACGGGACGTCATCGAGCTGAACGTGTGCTGAACTCGGAGGTGCCGTGCGTTCGGTACTTGGATTGGTCAGATCGTGAAGACGTACGACTACATCAACCGCGTTGTGCTAACGCTTCCGCTTTCGGTCTACGAGGGTACGTGGACAACACTCTCCCCTCTCGTTGCTATGCATCACCATGATCTTGCGTGTGCGTAGGATTTTTTTTAAAATTTCTACGTTCCCCAACACAGAAAGCCTAGGGCTGAGAGGAGAGAAGAGAGAGAGGCCCGATGACTGTTTCCGGAGGCCGAAAACGGCCGACATTTAACCGACTATAATGTGGCTATAATTAACCGTTGGGGCATCATATGGACTCCGAATGCGATGAAATTTGGCAGGTGACCTACTGACAACATAAACACGCCGCATGCCAACTTTCAAACCATTCCGAGAATATTTTCCGGCCACTTATAAAATAATATTTCGGACATGTCACGGGCGCGTGCAAGTGTTTCTGGGCTCAGAACAGACAACAGACAGAACGGGGAGGCCGGGACGGATGGAAGTTTGAAAACATGATGATGCAATGCAAATGATGACATGACAAGATGCAACACGCAAGCGAATGACAAGGCAACAACCTCGAATAACTGGAAGACACCTGACGCAACGGTCTCGGGGCGTCACAACCATCATGTACTGCGTACCTCCCCCCCCCATCCACAATCAATACAATACAAGTAGGAGAGTTTTACCTCTTTGAGAGGGTCCAAATCCGGGGAAAATTGTGTCCGGCCCCTTTACTTCATGTTATCATCGTGCTCAGATCACCAGCTCGAGACCCCCTATCCGAGATCCGCCGGTTTTAGCACCGGCATAGGTGGCTGATGAGTGATATTTTTAAACTCATTCACCCTAGTTTAAACCGAGATATTTTATTTAAAAAGAGATATTCGCTCCGATGCTACTAATGACTAACGAATGCAAATGATTTCACAAATCCTATCTTTGTCGTGTTTCCACAAGAAATGAACTAGAAAGGGAAGAAATCAGGTGTGAACATGGAAAGAAATGAAAATGAAGAAAGAAGGAATCAACAAGAGACGTGCCAGAAGAAACAACACAAAAGACGGCGTTCAGTGGATTTCGAGCTAGATCGTTCACCTGAACAACTTTTATAAAAGGGACCCCATCAAAATGTCAACAGAGGAGCGTCGAACGAAGCCAGAATTAGTCATGGGTGTTTTTTTGTCACATCTTGTAATGGGTGAATCTTTGTTGACCATTTCATATACCTTGTTTATACTAAATCTCGATGTGTCACATTATATACAATAATAAAATGGTGGTTTTGTACACCCTAGTATGTGGAAGGTATAACCTTAATTTGTTGAGAAGAAAAATCAATATTTTCGTAAGCTATTTTAGTTTTTTTGGCGGGACTCATGAGTTATTTCTTTTCAGAAAGGAAATGTGAGTTTTTTTTTATAAACACATAGTTCATATATGCCATTATGTGACGAAAACAATATTTTTTTAGCTTTTACGTGTGCATATTAGCTGCTGCCCATTTCTTGATACCTTCTAGCTGACACCGGGGTGGCTTCCCTGACGCCAAGGCCAATGGGGCGGCCCTCTTTGCCCGCGAGCTATTTACATTTTTTTCTTAGGTTTTTTAATCAGGTTTGCATAAAAAAATGGCTTGCCTAAAAAAACAAAAAAAAAACTGGTTGTTGTTCTTTAGGAGGTACATAAAAACCTATTAAAATTTTGAAAATATATTTTACAGAATTTTTCAGTACATGTTTCATAAAACAATTTAGTGTGTATTAAAGGAATCATCGTATATTAAAATATATACAATGTGTATTAAAATGTGCACTGTATATTTAAAAGTTCATAGTATATTTAAAATGTCAATGTATTATAAAAAATGTTTGGTGTGTGCTGGAAAAAAATCATTGTATGTTGCAAAACATATAAAAAAGGAAACATGCAAAAATAAAAGAAACAGAAAAAACAGAAGAAGCCCCAAGATCCGAAAAGAGGAAAATAAAAAAGGAAACAAAACAGCCGTTACTTGGGCCGGCCCGTCTAGAGGAGTCTTCATCAAAGCCTCAATTATATGATGCATTCGGGCGTCATGTAGAATTGGCCCTATTTCTTAGAGGATTTGCTACCTATAATATTTCGTGAGGGCTACCCCTTGCAAATGTCACTTCCCACCTTCTCAGGCATTGACAAGTGGAACACGGTATGTGCGACACTTGTCGCAACTGAAAGTTTTCTTTTTTTTTGTAGATTCGTTTATTTAAAATATTTTATTTCTTGAACCGTGCGTCCAAATATTGAACCATTTTCATCGCTGGACTTTTCGCATTGAGATCTTCGTAGCCCATACTAATAGGTTTTGCTGAATTTTCTTCACATAAAAAAATGAAAATTGAGAAAAAAACTAGTACCATTTCCCCCCAAAATACAAAACTAGTAAGCACAATTGCGTTTTTCACTTTTTTTTGAAGTATAGGTTGCGCTTTACCCATTTTCCGGGGAATTACAGATTGTTCTTCTCGCGAAGCAAGGCTATGCTTCTCATGGAAGCAAATATGTGCTGGTGGAAGCACAACCCATGCTTCTTGTGGGAGCACATATTTGAATTTTTTTCAAGAAGCACAAGAATACTTCACAAAAAATAAAGAAATAAACAATTTTGTCCAAACCTAGGAAAAACCAGAAACATAAATGGAAAGCGGGAAAACCCCCAAAAAACAGAAATGCGTATAGAAAAAGTAAAACACGGAAATCCAGAGCGCCCAACATGCGACATGTCGCGGCGGCTAGACGCACCACTTGATGTGCTTCCATGCCAAAAATATAAACCTTGCAGGAGCCCCCCAAGGGACAGCCGTTGGTTAGTTACCAGATATTTGAATATTTGCAGTTTTAATCAAGTGTATGCTGGCCCAACGGTCATGCAAGGTTACTAAGCCCAAAAGGTTGCATCACGAAAGTTGGGCTAGACACTGCAAGGCGGCAAAGTTGGGAGCTCCTCTTTGCCGCAGAACACGAGGATTTGAGCTCACGACCTCGGATTCAAGGTGAGTGACACCACTAGACTAGACGGGTCTAACTGATTATAGCTAGCGTGAATATTATAAGAACTCGAAGCCGCATTCACATATGGAAAAAATTAGGGAAAAATAAAAAATTCCTAAAAATGTGATCTTTTTGAAATGACGAACATTTTTAAAACATGAACATTTTTTCGAAACCGAATATTTTTCAAAAATGATGAACATTGTTTTAAAACGGGATTTTTTTTGAAATTCCAAAATAAAAGTAGGAAAGGCGACCATGTAACTCTCGAAAAAAATTAAAAAATATGAACATTTTTTGAAATTTGTGAACAATTTTTTAAACTGAAACATTTTTTTAAACACCTGAAAAAATGTAAACGTGAACATTCTATTTAATTTTCGAACATTTTTTCTAAATGAGAACATTTTCAAAATGTGAACATATTTGAAATTGTGAACTAAATTTTGAAAATGCAAACATCTTCTGAAATTGTGAACAAAATTTTGAAGATGAGAACATTTTTTTTGAGTTCCTAGACAATTTTTTTTGGAAAATTGGAACAAATTTTGAAAAAGAGAACTTTTTTAAAATTCCGAAATTTTTTGAACAAAATTGACAGGAAAACGCATAAACAAAAAAAGAAACTCAAAAAATGAAAGAAATAGGAAAATCAAAAAAAGAAAATCAAAAAAAGAAAAAGAAAAACCGAAAAAACCCAAATGTAGAAACCAACAAGAAAAACACGGTTCAGGATCCTTGTCGAAGGTTCCCAAAACCGGTAAGAATATTGTAAAGAAAAAATGCATCGCTAGCAATTGGGCCGGCCCACTGTATCGTTCGGTCGCTCAACACTGTGCCAAGGGTTGACACTACCATGCAGTGAGTGGCATTTCCTAAACGGCGCCCGTAGCGCCCGTTACAGGCTTAACCGTACGGGGCGCACACCCCCTTTCTCCGTGCTGGGTTGGCCCACGTTACTTTCTTTTTCCTGTTTAAAGAAAAAAAACACAGCAAAGATAGTGTATCGAACACGCGATCTCCTAAACTCTAAACCCTAAACCCTAAACCCTAACCGATCTCCTGGCTCAACGTTCGTTGAGACAACCAACCAGCCAACCGACTTCATCGTGTGTACTGTTAGCGTTTCTCTTCTTATAATCTTTTTTTTCTGGAATGCTTTTGTTTGGTTTCTTTCTTTCTTTCTTTTTGGGATGGTTTTTTAGCTAAACTTTTTTTAAATACATGAATTTCCTTCTCAAATTCAAGAACATTTTTTGAATTCGATGAACTTTTTAAAAGTTTAATGAACTTTTTCAAATTTGATAAACTATTTTTCAAATACGATGAACTTTTTAAAAGTTTAATGAACTTTTTCAAATTTGATAAACTATTTTTCAAATTCAATGAACTTTTTTCAAAACTGATGAACTTTTTTCAAATTCAATAAACTGTTTTTTCAAAATCAGTGAACTTTTTTTTAAAACTTTGAACTTTTTTTAATGAACTTTTTATAAAGTCAGTGAACTTTTTTTTCAAAATCTATGAACTATTTTCAAATTTGTGTACCTTTTTGAAAATCGATGAACTATTTTTTAAATTTGATGATTTTTTTTAAAACCGATGAACTTTTTTCAAATTCAATGAACTTTTTTTTCAAAATCAATGATTTTTTTTTAAATTTTGAACTTTTTTTAAAAATCGATGAACTTTTTACAAAGTCAGTGAATTTTTTTTCAAAATCTATGAACTATTTTCAAATTTGTGAACCTTTTTGAAAATCGATGAACTTGTTTTCATTTTTTATGAACTTTTTGAATGCATGAACTTTTTTCTATTTTCGTGATGTTTTCTGAAATCTGTGAACATTCAATTTAAAAAAAAAATTCAAAAGGAATCACATTTTTCTATATAGCGCGGATAGGGTTTAGTTCTTAAAAGTTTCGAGTTACAATCTTTCATGTGGGTCTAGTTGGTCTAGTGGTTAGGCTAGCATGCACTATAGCTAGTTGGCTCGGCTCGAATCCTCCCAAGAGTGAGTTTCGGGTTGAAGTTTTTGCGCCCTAAATATATTTTGGACAGTGCGTTGCGTGTTCATGGGCCGGCCCATCAATATGCTGCAATGGGCGCCTGGATCCTCAACCGGCGCATAAAGCGCCCGTTAGGACCTCCCGCAGTGAGTGGCGCATAGGGTTTTCCGGGGAAACCTCTGGTGGGAGTTTTCCATTTTTTCGTACATCCGTTTATGCAAAACGTTTTTATCTCTTAAACCGTGCGTTCAAATTTTGAACCATTTTTATCGTTGGTTCCTCGCGTTGAGATCTTCAACAGATCCCATGTTGATAGGTTTGGATGAACTTTTTTTCATGAAAAACAACTGGATGAAAAAACCGAACCGAGAGCATGTTTTTTTCTTTCCGAAAGAGATACGACCGTGCGTCTCGCGAAAGCACAACTATACTTCTCGCGCGAGCAAAACCGCGCGTCTCACAAAAGGA
>NC_041384.1:534160214-534189285 GCF_002162155.2 Triticum dicoccoides
GAAAAAGCGTTTTTTCCGTTTCCAAGAGGCACGGCCGTGCCTCTCACGAAAGCACAACAACGCCTCTCGTGGAAGCAAAACTGTGCCTCTTGCGGAAGAAGAAAACAGAAAACATGTTTTTTCGTTTCCGAGAGGCACGACCGTTGAGGGAGTCCTGGATTAGGGGGTATCCGGACAGCCGGACTATATCCTTTGGCCGGACTGTTGGACTATGAAGATACAAAATTGAAGACTTCGTCCTGTGTCCGGATGGGACTCTCCTTGGCGTGGAAGGCACGCTTGGCAGTACGGATATGTAGATTTCCTTCCGTGTAACCGAGTCTGTGTAACCCTAACCCCCTCCGGTGTCTATATAAACCGGAGGGTTTAGTCCGTAGGACCAACAACAACAACAACAACAATCATACCATAGGCTAGCTTTTAGGGTTTAGCCTCTTCGATCTCGTGGTAGATTAACTCTTGTACTACTTATATTATCAAGAACAATCAAGTAGGACGTAGGGTATTACCTCCATCAAGAGGGCCCGAACCTGGGTAAACATCGTGTCCCCTGCCTCCTGTTACCATCCGCCTAGACGCACAGTTCGGGACCCCCTACCCGAGATCTCCCGGTTTTGACACCGACATTGGTGCTTTCATTGAGAGTTCCTCTATGTCGTCATCGTTAGGCTTGATGGCTCCTTCGATCATCGATAGCGATGCAGTCCAGGGTGAGACTTTTCTCCCCGGACAGATCTTTGTATCCGGCGGCTCCACACTGCGGACCAACTCGCTTGGCCATCTGGAGCAGATCGAGAGTTACGCCCCTGGCCACCAGGTCAGGTTTGGAAGCTTAAACTACACGGCCGACATCCGCAGAGACTTGATCTTCGATGGATTCGAGCCCGTACCGAGCGCGCCGCACGATCACGATGAGCATGATTTAGCTCTGCCATCGGACAGTGTTCAGGAGACCGCACCGGCAACCGCTTCGACCCTCAATTCGGAGCCAATTCATCCATGGACGGGTGGATAGACCCTGCCACGTAGGCTGTCACATCCCTAGTTTATGGTGCTGCCTAGTGTTTGCATCCTGCCTGCATCATGTTTAACTTTCATGGAAATTTGAAATGGGGATGTTGAAACCCTAGCACCACTTGAATAAAACTAGGTTCAACTAAAATTTGCATTCAATGAAACAAAAAAAATGATCCTTACTGATATTTGGTATTTTTGGCAAGGGCATTGTTCCAAACCAAAAATAATGAATATTTTTAAGGAATTATTTGGGCATTGAATTTAAATCAATATTGTATTTGGATTTGGGTTTATATTCTTAATATATGGAATATAATTTTAGATAACTCTGAAATAATTTATGTGCCATTGGATAATCCCATTATGCAATATAAAAATATTCAGAGGAATGTTGTCACTGTTTTCAATTGTTTGGAGTTCAAAACAGTGGCAAAATGAATTAATAAAAGGAAACAGAACAGAAATAAAGCAGAGCAGAGAATTTTACCTGGCGCCCACCAACCGGCCCAACCCACCAGGGGCTCCTCCTTGTCGTCTTCCCCTTGCCAGGAGGATGAGCGCGTGGCCGGCGCGCGCGAGCACGCGTCCGGCCACCTCCTGCTTGCTTGCCACCGCTGGAGTCTACCCCGAGCGCCATGTGCATCGCCCCGCCCTTCCCCTGGACCTCTCACTCTCCCATGGCTCCCTCCCCCTTCTCTGCTCTCTCCCCGAACGCGCCCGTCGCCGCCGACGTGCACCACCGCGGCCATCGCCTCCCCCTTGCCTCTCCGACATGCCCAGAGGCTCCGCCTCGACCCCCTCTATCTTCCAGCCCGAGCCACGCTACCGCACGAGCCGCACATCGCCGCCACGATTCGTCTTCCCCGAGCACGGCCGCTGGACTCCATCGATGGATTCGTCGCCTTCCGGTCGTCCCCGAGCCAGCTGAGCCTGTCGTCAGCCTCACTGTGAGCTCCCGGTCCTTTCCCCTCTCTCCCCGTGCTCGTCCGCGCCTTCTAACCACCGTAGCCATCGGAGCCGATAGCTCCTCGCCGTCGGCCATGTCGCCACCGCGACCACGGCCGTGCAAGCACGCGTCCGAGCCCACCGCTGCACTCGCTGCACTTCCGCGGGTCGATCACGACCATCCACGGCTCCGGACATGCCCCGCAACGCGCAAACCTCCATTGGCCGAACTCCGTCCGCCGCGCGAGCTCCCTTCCGACGAGCTCAGTCCACCCCAGCTGCTCCCATTTGCCCCGTTAGATGCGCGCGATCGCCAACTCCCCGTAGAGCCTCTCCGCCGCTCATTTGGTCGCCTGAGTTGCGATTCCGAGCGCCTCCGCCGTCTCTGGCGTCGCCGGCGACGAGCCGTGGACCAAGTCCGGCGAAGTTGACTCGTTTGACCTGGGGTTTGACCCCCCAGGGCCACTGACGTGCGGGCCCGTCTCTGTTAATCTTTAGCTAGATTAAATTAGTGCTAATTAACCCTGATAGTTAGGTTAGCCGCTGACATGTGGGCTCCGGCCCCACTGACATTTTAGTTAGGCTTAATTTAAGGTTAATTAACTATATTAATTAGCTGAGTCAATGACATATGGGTCCCATTGTCAGGTTTGACTCTGGTTTGGCGCTATTGACCAGCTGACATCACAGTGACGCAGTGCTGACGCAATAACTCATTTTCTGGATTTATTCTTTTTCAGGAAATTCCAGAAAATGCCCAAAACTTCTAAAAATCATAGAAATTAAATCGTAACTCCAAATGAAATAAATTATATATGAAAAATTATCAGAAAAATCCAATCTATCCATCTGTACCATTTTCATGCATGTTAGAACAACTTAAGGCCACTGTTTAGGACAAATCAAATGAATGGTATTTAAATAACCACATGTGGAGTTTGAATTTGAACTTTGGGTTCAAACCAACTTCATTTAATTGTGTTGCTAGTTGCATTAGCTCAATCAACAACATATTGCCATGTCATTATCATGCATCATGTTGTGCATTGCATTGATTGTGTTCCTTCTCTGTTGCCGGTGGTTGTCCCCTCTCGATAGACGTTGTACCGACGCTGTGATCATTGACACTGATGAAGACCCAATGATATCTTCAGAAGTGCCAGGCAAGCAAAACCCCCTTGTTCATTCCGATACAATCCCACTCTCTCGCTCTTGCTCTTTTTTACTGCATTAGGACAACAACGATTCAACTGTTACATGCTGCGGTAGTTGAACCCCTTTCCTCTGGATGACCTGTCATTGCCACAGTAAATAGATGAAACCCACTAGCATGAGTAGGAGTTGTTTGAGCCCTGATGTGCCTACTCATTCATGTTTGTTTGTCATGCCCGCTACTGCTTAGAGTTGAGTCAGGTCTAACTCATCAGAGATGAATCGAAGGTGTGTAAACATGTCCTACTGTTGAGAGCTAAGTGTGTGAACACGATTTGGTAAAGGTAGCGGTGAGAGGCCATGTCGAAGTACATGGTGGGTTGTCTCATTGAAGCCGTCCTCAGGAACTGAGATCTGTGTTTGTGATCCATGAAACAGTTACTACCATGCATTGGGCCCTGAAATATGACCCCGCCTGACTTACTGACCCCTCTCGTCCTCTGTCCAGGAGTTGCAACTAGTTTCTGGTGTTTGTAGGTTATGTGTTGGCGGCCGTGCGTAGCGCTGACCCTAGGGGTGGTCTATGATGCGGTAGATACACTGTGGCCGGGTATGCCGGGCGCCCGTTTGGCGTCTCGGGACCCTGTACACATCGTTTGGGACCGTTGAGGACACCCCGGCCAGATTTCCTTACGGATGGAACCCGGATAGGCGATAAACCTGGACTAGAGACTTGTGCGGTTAGTCAGGTCGTGGTCTACACCCACGTCGGCTTTCGCTTGAAGTCTGCCGAGCACATGTCATGTGCAGACGCTAAGTGGTGGAAACATGTGTGACGAAGTACACCCCTGCAGGGTTATAAATGATCTATTCGAATAGCCGTGTCCGCGGTAAAGGACTTCTGGGTTGCCTATAACAGTTCATAGACAAGTGAAAGTGGATACTCTAAAACTCGCAGGATAAGTGTGAGTGCTATGGATGGCCTTCTCGTAGGGAGACGGGAGCGGATCCATAGTGATGTATTGAGTGGTGAATATGTGGACTCATGTGCGCCACCTCAAAAGAGTTGCTTGCAGTCGTAGTTCAGGTAAGCCACTGAGTCAAAGCTGGCTTGCTGCAGTTAAACTCCACCACCCCCCTTGTTGATACCGATGCATATTTAGCTAGTTCTGATGTAAGTCTTGCTGAGTACCTTTGTACTCACATTTGCTTAATCTCTGTTTTACAGAGAGACTTCAGTCTTGCTAGTAGTTCCGCGTGGACTTCGACGTTTAGCTTGATACCTCAGCTACGATCTTGTGCCCTCAGCAGGATCTGGTAGATAGTCAGGCTTCTTAGTTTTTTTTCATTTGTAGATGTCTGTACTCAGACATGTTAAGCTTCCACATGTGCTTGATTTGTATGCTATGACTGTTGGGTCATGAGACCCATGTTTGTAATATCTCGCCCCTCGGAGCCTAATGAATAAATACTTGAGTTGTAGAGTTATGTTGTGATGCCATGTTGTATTTACACATATCGAGCATATTGTGTGTATGATTGAAATGCTTGGTATGTGTGGGATCCGACAATCTAGTTGTTTATCCTTGGCAACCTCTCTTATGGGGAAATGTAGTCTAGTGCTTCCACGAGCCATAGTAGTCTGCTATAGCCCAGTTCACCGGAGTCCTGTTAGCCCAGCACTACTGCTCAGGACACTTGACTGACCGGCATGTGTTTCACTTCGTTCCTGTGTCTGTCCCTTCAGGGAAATGTCATGCAGTGACATCCGGAGTCCTGCCTAGCCTGCTACAGTCCGGGTTCCCGGAGTCCTGTTAGCCCAGTGCTATAGCCCGGATTCACACGTTGCTGACCGACATGCTCGATGTGATTCATGTATGCCTGTCCCCATAGGTTAGTGCCGCTTTCGGTTCACGACTAGCCATGTCGGCCCGGGTTCTCTGTCATATGGATGCTAGCGACACTATCATATACGTGAGCCAAAAGGCACAAACGGTCCCGGGCCATGGTAAGGCGACACCCGTGGGAATAACGTGCGTGAGGCCGCAAAGTGATACGAGGTGTTACCGGCTAGATCGATGTGACTTGGAATCGGGGTCCTGACATAGGCCGCATTCAGCGGCGATCGAGCCGAGTGTCAACCTTACCCTTCATGGGAGCCGTGACGCTGAACTGCCGGACTCTTCCTCGGCCACGGACTCCGAACCGCTCGCGCCAGTGCCTATCGAATCCGACTGGGTGCCGATCATAGAGTTGACCTCCACGGATATCTTTCAGCACTCGCCCTTCGGCGACATACTGAATTCATTAAAGTCTCTCTCCTTGTTAGGAGAATCCTGTCCAAACTATGTCCGGCGGGATTGGGATGAGGATTACAAAGAAATTCGCCGCCCACCCACCACCCACTTAGTAGCCACTGTCAATGATTTGACCGACATGCTCGACTTCGACTCCGAAGACATCGACGGTATGGACGACGATGCAGGAGAGGAACAGGAGCCACTGCCCACAGGGCACTGGACGCCCACTTCATCATATGATGTATACATGGTGGACACACCCAAAGAAAACGACGTCGAGGAACGGAAGGACGCAATGGAGGATCGTTCCCTCGAGAAGCAGTCAAAGCGGCGACGTAAGCGCCGCTCCAAATCCCGCCTCGGCAGAAACAACAATCATATAGACCCAGCGATAGAGCAGGGTGAGCCAGCGGACGACAAACACGGCATTGAACCACCATCCGACCATGACAACACGGAGAATCAAACCAGTGGCGCCAAACACGGAGAATCAAACCAGTGGCGCCAAACACGGAGAATCAAACCAGTGTCGGCCGTGTCAGGAGAATCAAACCTCGTGGCCAACATCGAGCGACAAATGATGCCTCACACAAGCCAGTACGCGATCCACGTGAGGGCTCGCATCAAAAGGACGGCGCAACCAGATCCATCTACGGGCCAAGCAAGCGCGCTCCAGCATGCAATGCAACACAACAAAAATCTGAACACCACGGTACACCCAAATACAGGGGTGCCGCACACCCCCTATGTTTCACCGATGAGGTGTTGGACCATGAATTTCCAGAGGGATTCAAACCCGTAAACATAGAGGCGTACGACGGAACGACAGACCCTGGGGGTCTGGATTGGGGACTACATCCTCCATATCCACATGGCTCGAGGAGACGATCTCCACGCCATCAAGTACTTACCCCTCAAGCTCAAAGGGCCAGCTCCGCACTGGCTTAAAAGCCTCCCCGAAAACTCCATTGGAAGCTGGGAAGAGCTCGAAGACGCTTTTTGGGTAAATTTTCAAGGGACCTATGTCCGACCACCGGATGCAGACGATTTAAGTCATATAACTCAACAGCCCGGAGAGTCAGCCCGAAAACTTTGGAACATGTTTTTCACTAAAAAGAACCAAATAGTCGACTATCCGGACGCCGAAGCCTTAGCAGCTTTCAAGCACAGCGTTCGAGACAAATGGCTTGCCAGACACCTCGGCCAAGAAAAGCCGAGAACAATGGCAGCATTAACAAGCCTCATGACCCGCTTTTGCGCGGGAGAGGACAACTGGTTAGCCCGATGCAGCACCAGCGACCCAAGTACATCCGAAGTCAGGGACGGAAACGGGAAGCCACGACGCATCAAAAACAAGCGCCGGAATAAAGAAGACAGCCCGAAGAGCACGACGGTAAATGCCAGATTCAGAAGCTCTCGGCCAGGTCAGCAAAAGATGCCCTCCAAAGGCAACAGAGACGAACTGTCCAGCCTAAACAAGATTCTGGACAAAATATGCCAGATCCACAGCACCCCTGATAAACCTGCAAATCATACCCATCGAGAATGTTGGGTCTTCAAGCAGTCCGGCAAGCTCAACGCCGAACACAAGGGGCAGGATACACCAAGCAAAGACGAGGACGAGCCTCGCAAGCAAAGCACTGGGGAACAGAAGAATTCCCACCAGAAATCAAAACAGTAAACGTGTTACACGTGATCAAGGGGAGAAACAAAGCGGCACTCCTAGAGACACATGCCCCAGGGCCTATCATTGCGGATTTCTTCCACTGATCGTCCCAACCGATCACCTTTGACCATCGGGATTACTCGGCAAGTATCCGGCATGCAGGATGGGCTGCCTTGGTGTTAGACCCAATAATTGATGGATACCACTTCACACGAGTCCTGATGGACGGTGACAGTAGTTTAAACCTGATATATCAGGACACAATCCGCAAAATGGGGATAGACCCAATAAAAATTAGCCATAGCAATACTACCTTTAAAGGAGTAATGCCAGGCCCAGAAGCCCATTGCACGGCCTCCCTGCTACTAGAGGTTATATTCGGCTTTCCCGATAACTTTCGCAGCGAAAATTTAACCTTCCACATCGCTCCGTTCCAAAGTGGCTATCAAGCACTACTCGGACGCGAAGCTTTCGCTCGCTTTAACGCAATACCGCATTACGCTTCTCTCATGCTTAAGATGCCCGGTCCACGTGGCATCATTACATTAAATGGAAATATTGAGCGCTCCTTGCGCGCGGAAGACCGTGCGGCCGCCTTGGTAGCCGCACACTAGACGGCGTCACCAACTAGAGCATCTGATAGGTCATTAAGACCACGAACGCGGTTAGACGAGTCCGGTGCAGCTATATATAATTGATACATGTTTGATGGCTATACCCCTATAACAATACAAGGGGCTCAACGCATGTAAACAAGTGACAATTAGGCTCAACTTTACTCATCTTGAACTGTACATGGTTTATTTAGTATAACCTACCTTTTGCACGACAACTTTTCAACTAAGTTCCTCTCTTTTATAGATGACCATCATGCTACATCCGTCCAGGATACGGCACAACGGAGACACAGGCGCAGACGTGCAGCAGGGACCCGTTCCAAGGATTCTTTGTAGATTAAGACCCTGCGTAAACCTTTTTTACTGTCTCTTGTTGATACACATCCCCCAGATTCTTAGTACAATTGAGAAGGATGCTGACGTATTGGCATGTGGCCACGTCAGAATATTGCACGTACCTGGACACCAGGGGCTTATTACAAAGGGCACTGTTTAGCCCGGTTTACATCATAAAGACCGAAAACCTTAGGGAGTGTTCGGCGTCGCGAGTTTGGCCTTATATGCATCAGCTCCGAATCATGTCTTTGGTCAAATGTTGGGTTTTCCCGGCTCCTGTGTTTTGCTGCCTTACGTTCCGCTCTATCGGCTAAGACGACACCAGGAGAACTACTACAATTGTGCCCTGGTTCATCCGGACGAGCACCTCAGTAGAGAAAACCGAAAACCGACTGTCATGATATAGCGTGAGACTGGTCAACCACTCGATGACCTAGCGGAATCTTCGGGATTCCTCCGCCTTAACAAAGGGCCGTTTCCTGGCCAGGCATGTACGCGCCCTGAATTCGGATGAGCGCGGAGCCATAGCCCCACTGTCAAACTCCTCTGGCTAAGTGAAAGTGTTAAAGCATTATAGTCCGATTGCCTAGTTCGCTGCGCTATCACCTCCTTAATGGATTAAGACGTTGGATCAAGTGTGAACATGCGTCTTCTGCGAACACCCCCGCATTATATGCGTGGGGGCTGAAGCTGACGACTGCCATCTTTCAGGTTATATACATATATACATAAACGGCCGCACAAGAGGCATCATAGTACTTTTGGGCAAAAGTATAAATATAGCCTTGATAAACTCAATAAAACATTGTTTTTACAATGGGAATATATGTCACTTAAACATAATATTCTTCGAGCACTGAGCCTTATCAAACGAGCGCCTTCAAGAACTTCTTCAAAGTAGTGCTCGGCAGCCACTCGGCCTATGGCCGAACCTTGTGCCGCAACAGTGGCGGCATCCATCTCCGCCCAGTATGTTTTGACATGGGCAAGGGCCATCCGCGAGCCTTCTATGCACGCTGACCTCTTTACAGTATCGATGCGTGGCACAACACCAAGGAATTGTTGCACTAAGCTAAAGTAGCTATTCAGCCTTGGCCCTCCTGGCCACAGATGATCCACAACGGACCTCATGGCAATTCCGAATAATCTATGAAGCTCAGCCCAACCGGTCAATCGCTCATTCAGCAACAGCGGACGGACTGGAGCGTGAAACTGTGACCAGAACAGCTTCTCCACTTCAGGACCTTTCTGATCCTTGAAGTACTCGGCCGCATCAACAGCACTTGCAGCCAAATCCATGTACTCGTCCGTAGAACTCCATAGCCGGTCCAGAGGAGCATATTTCAGATCTCCGAACTTAGTCCGCAACAAGAAGGGCTTCCTAGAAATGATATCCGCAGCTTGATTCAGCTCCTCCTTCGTCGCTCTAATTTTGGAGCGGGCTTCCTTGGCAGTCACTCGGGCCTTCTCCAGGTCCGTGCCTTCACCCAGTTTTCTTCTTCAAGAAGCCACTAACGGTCAGCAGCATCTTTTAACTCTACAGCCATCTTGGCTATTTTTTCTTTGCTCTCGCAATGCGCGGCCTGTTCGGCCCTTAACTCTTCAGCCGCCTTTAAAGCGGCCGCATTACTACTTCTTGCTTGCTCCTTGGCTCGGGCAAGCTCTGCCCAAAGGGTCTCCACGGTGGCAGCTCCATCTGCAGTCACAACATATTAAAGATACTGACATCATGCTGCTCTTACTATGTGACAATCACCAAAAAAATCACCTACCCTGTGCCTCGTCAAGCCGCTTGTTAACAAGCACGATGTCGGCATCTGCCGCATCCAGTTGCCGCCTTAGTTCGACAAACCCATCAGTACGGCTAGCCACAAGAGCTTCAACCACCTGCACATAAAGGCGGCCTGATTATTACCTGGGACTATGATCCTCTGTTTGCCGCCGTTTTCGACGACAACCAAAGTCTCAAGGGCTACTATCTACACAGGGCACATCTCAAAATGTGCGGTACTGTCAAAAATGTACATCATTTCGTGTACCTCAAAACCCGTCAGTAGACTCATAAAGGCTTCATGTAACCCGCTTTCGGTGGACGAAATCCTTTCAATCACCGTACCCATCAACGTGCGGTGCTCTTCTGAGATAGCCGCTTGCTCCAGCAGATCCCTCAGTACGTCCGACCGCACACCAGACGGTGTCGAACTCTTTTGATTGCTCTCTTTGAGAGCCGGATACTGAGGACTTCGGGTGGCCATAGGATTACCTTCTAGCCTTGCCAGATCAGGAGAAACCCTCCGCGATGACACCACGGGGTCGCCCGCCTCGTGAGGTGGTGTGGCAGGGGGAGGCATTTCGCTCTCCATCATCTCTGGAAGAAGATCCCCTGAAGACGAGCTCTGCTGAGAAGGGCTAAGATCCAAACTGCAAGATAAATGCCTCGGTTATTTTCCTCAGAGGTTAAGCGAGATATTTTCATTTACCCTTTTACTTACAGCTCGGCGGAGGACTGATCCCCTTGAGGGCATAGTACGGCCAGGGTATCCCCCAGGGCAGGACCCTCTGGCGGAGATTTCTTCCCCTGTTTGGAGACCGTTGTCTTTGGATCCTCAAAGGAGGTTCTCTTCCATCCCTGGGGAGAGGAAGTTTCAGTTCCTCCTCCCCGGCTAACCTCCTTCGCGGAGGCACTAGCCTCCTTGTTCACCCCTTATCTTCTCCTGAGGGCGCTTGATAAGGCGCGATCTCCAGCATCCTGGTTAGCACGGGATTTGGTGAGGTCTTAGGGAGGGGGGCCGAACACCTGATCAACTTTGCCTTCGCTATCCAATCCTGGGTCAAAGAGCGACTTTTTAGGGCAATGTTGCGGTAAATAAACGGACAGTGTGTTCGGATGCGGGGCTACTTACTTGGGTATCCGGGCGATTGCAGCTCAGACCTACATCCTCAGTGATGTCCGGACACATTATTTGTGGTCCGAAGAACAATTTGTACATCTCTTTGTGCATCATGCCGAGGAAATATTGAATAGCTCGCGGTCCTTCCGGGTTGAATTCCCACATGCGAAGGGGCCGACGTTTGCAAGGCTGGACTTGACGAACTAGCATGACTTGCACTACTATAACCAGACTGAAATCTCTCTCAAAGAGATCTCGGATACGGCTTTGCAGTATTGGCACGTCCTTGGCTGGACCCCAGCTCAGCCCCCTGCTGATCCATGACATCAGTTGTGGTGGGGGGCCTGAGTGAAAGGCGGGGGCAGCTACCCACTTGGCACTTCGGGGGGCTGTGATGTAGAACCACTCCTGCTGCCACAATCCAGACACCTCTGGGAAGCAACCCTCAAGCCATGGAGCGTCAGCGATTTTGCTTATTAAAGCGCCTACGCACGCTGCGTGCTGCCCCTCGATCATCTTCGGCTTCACCTCGAAGGTCTTGAGCCATATGCCGAAGTGAGGGGTAATGCGGAGGAAGGCCTCACATACGACAATAAATGTCGAGATGTGAAGAAGGGAATCCGGGGCCAGATCGTGAAAATCTAGCCCATAATAGAACATAAGACCCCTAACAAAAGGATCCAGAGAGAGGCCTAGTCCTCGGAGGAAGTGGGAGACGAACACGACGCTCTCGTTGGGTTCGGGAGTAGGGACGACTTTCCCTCGGGCAGGCAACCGATGCGAAATTTCGGCGGTCAGATATCTGGCCTCTCTCAACTTCTTGATGTCCTCCTCCGTGACGGAGGAAGGCATCCACCGACCTTGAAGGTTGATTCGGACATAGTTGAGGGTCCGAAGTGCCTAAAACCTGAGCTTTGGGTGTTGGAACTCGAGGCAGGAGGCGGATTCGATTAAGATCGAGAGGAAAAGGCCTTGTCCCCTTTATAAAGAGGGTGAATATCAAGCATCCTCCTCGTGGCCGTTTAGGACTTGCCTAAGATCTAGGAGTCCTACCAATAGGCACGGTTAGATTACCCACGTCCGTATTGATGAGAATCCCGTAATAAAGGGGACACGATCTCTGCTTCAACAAGACGTGCCAAGGAAACCGCCTCGCGAAACACGCTGAGATTGGTTATGAAAAACGTTTCGAATAAAGACCTGGCTGTGGTGTGATGTCACACTACGGGGTACGTCAGCAGATTAGATTTATGGAAATATTATTCTCTCTACGGTGGTATGTGGAACTTGTTTTGCAGAGCCGGACACAATCCTCATGTTCAAAATCCTCTATGAAGTATTCGGAGGAGGAACCCGCCTTGCAATGCCGAAGACAATCCGCGCGCCGGACTCATCATCATTGAAGCCTGGTTCAGGGGCTACTGAGGGAGTCCTGGATTAGGGGGTATCCGGACAGCCGGACTATATCCTTTGGCCGGACTGTTGGACTATGAAGATACAAGATTGAAGACTTCGTCCCGTGTCCGGATGGGACTCTCCTTGGCATGGAAGGCACGCTTGGCAGTACGGATATGTAGATTTCCTTCCTTGTAACCAACTCTGTGTAACCCTAGCCCCCTCCGGTGTCTATATAAACCGGAGGGTTTAGTCCGTAGGACCAACAACAACAACAACAATCATACCATAGGCTAGCTTTTAGGGTTTAGCCTCTTCGATCTCGTGGTAGATCAACTCTTGTACTACTCATATTATCAAGAACAATCAAGAAGGACGTAGGGTATTACCTCCATCAAGAGGGCCCGAACCTGGGTAAGCATCGTGTCCCCTGCCTCCTGTTACCATCCGCCTAGACGCACAGTTCGGGATCTCTACCCGAGATCCGCCGCTTTTGACACCGACAGCCGTGCCTCTCGTGAAAGCAAAACCGTGCCTCTCACGAAAGAAGAAAGAAGCAAAAAAATCACATTTTTTCACGCGATTTTTTTTCATTTTTTTGTCCGAAAGCTAAGAAAAACCGGTGAAAAACCAAAAAGTCAAAAAAACCCGGAGGAAATCGGTTAAAAAGCTGAAAACACGTCTGGAAAATAAAAAGAAACAAAATCTAAAGAAAGAGTCCAAAGCGCGACACGTGGCATCGGCCGAGAGCGCGCCAAGTGACGCGCTCTCAGCCCACCCGCAAGTGATCGTTGCGAGGTTTCCGAGAGAGCACTCGTCAACTAGTTGCTCCTGGAGCTCCTATACGCGCTCGTTGCGGCAAAGTGCCGACGCTTCGCACAGGGGCGGCTAGCCTGGGCCGGCCCATTTACGGTGCCACGAGGCGGCATGTTCCCGAGATGAAAAATCGCAAAAAGACAATGCGCTAGCGCTGACTCGATACCGCGACTTTGAACTAATTGGCCCGGCATGCAAGCCGCAGGGACTTAGATGCTCTCATGTTCAATTTGCAGCACGACACTTAAAGAGACATACGACATCGACAAAACTTAAACATTAATTCGCAAAAAATCCCCAAAACTACAGTCCATGTATTGGGTCGAAGCGAGGACCTCCTACAACTGAATTTTTCGAAATTACAAATATTTTCTTCAAAACACAAACATTTTCCGAATTTTAGAACAAATTTGTAAAACATGGACATTTTGATGGTGTGAACAAATTTGAAAAGAGGGAACATTTCTTGAATTTGTGAACAAAAAAAATAAAAATGTTTATTTTTTTTCAAAATTCCAGAACATTTTTTGAATTTATGGACAAAATTTGAAAACTTGAACTATATTGTATTTGTGAACAACTTTGGAAAGCTGGAACATTTTTTGAATTTATAAACAAAACTTGAAAATTTGAGCAACTTTGAATTTGTGAAGAAAATGCAAACTGTTTTCAAATTTACGAAGAAATTTCTAAAACATGAACATTTTTTAAATTTGTGAATAAAATTTGAAAATGGGAATATTTTTTAAATGCATACCATATTTTGATTTTTTTTGAACAAAATTTGGAAACATGAACAATTTTTTAAACCTGAATAAGAATTTGAAAATAAGAACATCTTTTGGAAATTTGTGATCAATTTTTTAAAACGGGAACATTTTTTGAATTTATGAACAACTTTTTAAACCACTTCCATTGCCTGAGAAACTGAACATTTTCTTAAAGCACGGACATTTTTACACATTTTGAACAATTTTGAAACATGAACCTTTTGAAAAAGGAAAAAAAATTAAAAATAGAAAAGAAATAAAAACTGAATAAACTAGAAACGGAAAAGGAAGAAGAAAAATTAACAGAAAAACGAAAAATAGGAAAAAAATCGTGAAAAATAAAAAACAAACAAGAAAACCGGTAAAAGAAAAAACGGTTCATGTATGCGCCGGCACCAGGCAGGCAGCCGGCCGTGGCGCCAGAAGTGGATGATCATGAAGATGCGCGGCATGGCCGCAAACACGGAGCGTGATGAGCAACGTACTAATCCGCTGTCACTCGAAGTACGTGCACGCTCCCAGGAACGGCCGGTCACAGATGGCACGCCGCACGCAACAAGCCGACGAACCGCTGGTGCAAAGTCGAGTGCCCTAGCTAGGCCAGCCGAGGCATCTCCCTTGACGCCTTGCCCGTGGTAGGTGCCTCGATCTCGATACACCTCACCTGCAGTGCTCGTTGCATCCGGCATTTTCCGGCCGGCTTGGCGACCTCGATACGACGTTTGTCCACTACGGCGCACTGATACGGCTACTCGTGACTAGTGATTGTCTGGTCTGGTCGGCCAACCGGTCCTAGTCTATGGAGTTATGGAAAGCTGCAACTTAATTAACTGCACTGAAGTTAAGTTAGCAGGAACCTTCCGCGTGATCCTTCCGTTCATGCGACTCCTGTATATACTGCAAGCAATAATGGATGTCGAACACAACAGGGTCTGGGCAGATGTTCACCATGATCGCTCGAGTGGAACCCGACACAACAATGTGCACTCCGTACGTACAAAATGTCCCCACACCACGTAGACAACCAGACTCCAGAGCATAAAAATGTCATTTTCATTGATAGATCATGCATGATCCAGCTACATAAGTATTACTTCTTCCGTCCTAAAATAAATGTCTCCTATAACAAAGTTGTAAGGTGAGATACTAATTCTGAGACGGAGGAGTATTATATATATTTGCGCGCTTCAACTTGCGCTTGTTTATTACAACTCGATCATATGTCGATTGGAGTAGTGAACTAGTGATGTGGTACGGTAGACAGTACGTAGTACTCACATTTTCGCGTGCATATGTAGAGTACGTAGGATGCACAAACGAATACCATGGTACTACGTACCTCTAAGCACACAGCTAGCTAGTTAGCTCCTTCGACCAAAATGCAAATAATTTACCGTTCCAAACTCATCCGGAACACCTGATATATAGAGGCTGCCACGCGCATGGCACCGTGCGTACGTGGAAGATCGATCTGCTCTACCTACCTACGTACGTCGGCGCGTCATGCATGGCTCCCGGCTCTCTAGTGATGGTGCTCCGGGTCCGGGCCGCCTGGCACCTCCCGCTTGTGAGCGGCGTCTCCCTGCAGCCTCCTCGCGTTCCACCTCCCCGGAGGAACGCCTGCGCCGCTGGTAGCGGCCGCGGCGCCGGCCGCATTGGCGACCGCGGCAGCATAGACGACGCCCGCCACGGCGCGAGCTTCGGTCGGCGTGGCTATGAGCCCCAGGCTAACGATCAACACCACGCAGAGGACAGCAGCGCCGATGCGAGCGGCCATGGATGGATCTAGAGAGGAGGCCGGTACACTACGTGCTCGACACAACACAAGAGAGGCTTTTGATCGATGGTTTCCGATCGATGGTGTGTGTTTGTAATTGTATGCTTCTCTTCATGGATCATGGCATTTATAGGACGAGGCGGCGAGACGATAAGAGATGACAAGGATCGGCGGTTACAAAAGAAACATAGAACGGGACCCGGGGCAAATGTTGCGGATAATTGGTGGAACTAACGATCGCTTTTTGTGTGCAAAGGACAAGGAAGGACACGTCGGGCACCGTCGGATTGACCCAGTGGCCACCACTGCAAAGGGGCTAAGAAGATCATGCGCCGTCGGCCACGATGGTCCTCTTTTTTCCTCTTCCTTTTTGCATTAACTAGCGTATGCACCGTCGTGGCCATGAGCCAATGTTCTGCCTCTGTGCTCCCATGTTCTCTCTGCACGACTAATTGCTCGATCAGAATAATCCAATCCAAGTCAGTGTGCCACAGAGGGAAATGCCACCACCGCCGCTCTCCTCGTGAGCGTACGTACATTGTGCCCAGAACTACACAGGTCTCATTTATGTGGACGGCACATGGATGGATGGAGGAACCACGATACAATGTGGTCTCGCCGTGTCGGTTGAGGCGATAAAACTAGACTTAAGCTTTGCATAGCGCGGCTAATCCATGAAGATTCTTTCCTGTAATATTGACCATCATTTTAAGTGTCACTTGAGTGAGAAGGCTAGCTGTAGTGTATGAAAATAAAGGTTAAGACAATCTCTTTAGAAACAATGGATGTCTTTGATTCAAAACATCTGCTATATCACTAAGCTCCCTAGGGGTAAAATGCCTCACAATCAATTGAGGTGTCCAATTGAAATTGGGTCACCCGATTTTGACCAAGTCAATAATTTCTCAAAGCTCTCATTCAATTCTTTTATCTATACACTATGCTTTTTAATTTTTAAGTCGTCAAAATTAATTGAGGTCTTCAGTTTAAAAGTTGGTCACCTGATTTTGACCAGGTCAATAATTTCTCAAAGGAGCTCTCCCATTTAATTATTTTAATTCACCATATTCCCTAATTTTAAAGCTCTTTTATTCAATTGAGATATTCAATTTTGAATTTGGTTTATGATTTTGGTCAAGCCAACGATTTTTCAAATCAATCATCACCAACCGTCTAGAAAAACATATCAACCCCGTGCACTCTCTTACCACCTACAAAAAAGAAGCGCCATCATGTGATGATACTATAGCATCAATATAGTACATGTAGTCACCGACGTAGAAATTTACCAACAAAAGCATGAGTTGATTATCACATAACACAAAATCACACCATGAAAGGCCCGCCAAATAACCGCATTATAAATAAACATAAAACACACTCCATCGTCTCCCCCGTCTGCCAAACTAAATAATCTATCAGTTTCAAAATACAAGGGTATTAGTTCTTTGGAAAGTCAAAATTCTTTGATTTTGACCAAGTTTAGAGCCAAAATATCGACATCCACAATATTAAGCCAAAAATTATGGAAATTCATTACATGATTCTAATAACACCAATTTGATATTACGAATTTTGATATATTTCTTCATAAGTTTGATCAAACTTAAAGAGGCTGGGTTTGAAAAAAGTAATACACCTTATATTTTAAAATAAAATAAGTAATCTTTTTAAGAATCTCAACAATACCAATGGCGCGGCAAAGCACGCCCAACCCTTCTAGTTTGTATGAAACAAGATAAGGTCTGTAAAAGAGAAGGCGTATCTCATAGGATTGCAATCCATAAGAATTTTTTTCCCATGTAATTCTTCTGCACCATGTTTAAAACTTTATATTAACTTGTACATCTTTAGTGATGTAATCATTGCAATTCAATGTTTCCCTATTTTATGTTCTTGGAATCATGAGAACCGAAAATACCTTCGTGGCCTACGGTGTTTTTGCTATTTTATGTTCTTCCATGGTAAGCTTTTAAAAAAATTCTACTTTTATGTCCAGATCTTTTCTTGGCGAGTATGTTTCTACAATAAGTGTGGTTGTAGAACGATTTTAACGGCATTGCATGGAATTAGGATGTACTAGGGGTCTTAGATGCCCATTATTAGCACCACTAAAGCATCCTATGATGCAAGTCTAAGTAAATGAATTAACCTGAAAAAGGGTAAATGAGGAGAAACAAGGAATCGAGAACACTAGATCTATCCCGAGGTTCAGGTCATTTGCACAATCATATGTCCCCATTGGGGAGGCTCGGACAAAATGTCCTAAGGTCACAAAGACCTCTATCACCAAGACCCACCTATACCTTCTTGGCTTAGGACACGAAGTCATGACCAATCCCATGAAGTGGAGATCTCCCCGATCTTCACAAACCTCTTAGTTCATTTGCTCAATAAAGGCTTACACGTGACCCAACTATCTAGGAGACGTTCAACCTCCAAGGGTAATAAGAACTTGCATAGGTTGTTGGGAAACGTAGTAGAAATTCAAAATTTTCTACGCATCACCAAGATCAATCTATGGAGTAATCTAGCAACGAAGGGAAGGAGAGTGCATCTACATACCCTTATAGATCGCTAAGCAGAAGCGTTCAAGTGAACGGGGTTGATGGAGTCGTACTCGTCGTGATCCAAATCACCGATGATCCTAGTGCCGAACGGACGACACCTCCGTGTTCAACACACGTACAGCCCGGTGACGTCTCCTACGCCTTGATCCAGCAAGGGGAGAAGGAGAGGTTGGGGAAGACTCCATCCAGCAGCAGCACGACGGCGTGGTGGTGGTGGAGGAGCGTGGTACTCCAGCAGGGCTTCGCCAAGCACCGCAAGAGACGAGGAGGGAGAGGGGTAGGGCTACGCCAAGAAGGAGATGTTCTCGTGTTTCCAGCAGCCCAAAACCCCCACTATATATAGGGGAAAGGGAGGGGCTGCGCCCCCGTCTAGGTTTCCACCCCTAGGGGTGGCGGCCAGCCCTAGATCCCATCTAGGGGGCGGCCAAGGGGGGAGAGGGGGGGGGGCGCACCACTAGGTGGGCCTTAGGCCCATCTGAGCCTAGGGTTTCCCCCTTTTCCCTTCTCTTTTCACCTTGGGCCCTGGTGGGGGGGCGCACCAGCCCACCTGGGGCTGGTCCCCTCCCACACTTGGCCCATGCAGCCCTCCGGGGCTGGTGGCCCCACTTGGTGGACCACCGGGACCCTCCCTGTGGTCCTGGTACATTACCGATAAAACCTGAAACTTTTCCGGCGACCAAAACAGGACTTCCCATATATAAATCTTTACCTCCGGACCATTCCGGAACTCCTCGTGACGTCCGGGATCTCATCCGGGACTCTGAACAACATTCGGTAACCACGTATATCTAGTCCCTATAACCCTAGCGTCATCGAACCTTAAGTGTGTAGACCCTACGGGTTCGGGAACCATGCAGACATGACCGAGACAACTCTCCGGTCAATAACCAACAGCGGGATCTGGATACCCATGTTGGCTCCCACATGTTCCACGACGATCTCATCGGATAAACCACGATGTCAAGGATTCAATCAATCCCGTATACAATTCCCTTTGTCTAGCGGTATGATATTTGCCCGAGATTCGATCGTCGGTATCCCGATACCTTGTTCAATCTCGTTACCGGCAAGTCTCTTTACTCATTCCGTAACACATCATCCCGTGATCAACTCCTTGGTCACATTGTGCACATTATGATGATGTCCTACCGAGTGGGCCCAGAGATACCTCTCCATTACACGGAGTGACAAATCCCAGTCTCGATTCGTGCCAACCCAACAGACACTTTCGGAGATACCTGTAGTGTACCTTTATAGCCACCCAGTTACGTTGTGACGTTTGGCACACCCAAAGCACTCCTACGGTATCCGGGAGTTGCACAATCTCATGGTCTAAGGAAATGACACTTGACATTAGAAAAGCTTTAGCATACGAACTACACGATCTTTGTGCTAGGCTTAGGATTGGGTCTTGTCCATCACATCATTCTCCTAACGATGTGATCCCGTTATCAACGACATCCAATGTCCATGGTCAGGAAACCGTAACCATCTATTGATCAACGAGCTAGTCAACTAGAGGCTTACTAGGGACATGTTGTTGTCTATGTATCCACACATGTATCTGAGTTTCCTATCAATACAATTCTAGCATGGATAATAAACGATTATCATGAACAAGGAAATATAATAATAACCAATTTATTATTGCCTCTAGGGCATATTTCCAACAGTCTCCCACTTGCACTAGAGTCAATAATCTAGTTCACATCGCCATGTGATTAACACTCACATGTCACATCGCCATGTGACCAACATCCAATAGTCTACTAGACTCAATGATCTAGTTCACGTCACTATGTGATAAACACTCAAAGAGTTCTGGGTTTGATCATGTTATGCTTGTGAGAGAGGTTGTAGTCAATGGGTCTTGCCATATTCAGATCCCTATGTATTTCGCAAAACTTTATATCGTAGATGCTGCTACCACGTTCCACTTGGAGCTATTCCAAATTGTTGCTCCATTATACGTATTCGGTATCTCTACTCAGAGCTATCCGGATAGGTGTTAAGCTTGCATCGACGTAACTCTTTACGTCGAACTCTTTATCACCTCCATAACCGAGAAACATTTCCTTATTCCTCTAAGGATAATTTTGACCGCTATCTGGTGATCTACTCCTAGATCACCTTTGTACCCTCTTGCCAGACATGTGGCAAGGCACACATCAGGTGTGGTACTCAGCATGGCATACCGTATAGAGCCTATGACAAGATCATAGGGGACGACCTTCGTCCTTCCTCTTTCTTCTGCCGTGGTCAATCTTTGAGTCTTACTCAACTTCACACCTTACAACTCAGGTAAGAACCCCTTCCTTGACTGATCTATTTTGAACTCCTTCAAAAACATGTCAAGGTGTGCGTTCTTTGAAAGTATCATCAGACGTCTTGATCTATCTCTATAGATCTTGATGCCCAATATGTAAGCAGCTTTATCCAGGTCTTCCTTTGAAAATCACTCTTCAAACAAACTGTTTATGCTTTCTAGAAATTCTACATTATTTCAGATCAACAATATGTCATCCACATATACTTATCAGAAATGTTGTAGTGCTCCCACTCACTTTCTTGTAAATACAAGTTTCTAACAAACATTGTATAAACCTAAAAGCTTTGATTACTCCATCAAAGCATATATTCCGACTCCGAGACGCTTGCTCTAGTCCATAGAAGGATTGCTGGAGCCAGCATACCTTTTAGCATCCTTAGGATCGCCAAAAACTTTTATTGTATCACATACAACTTTTCTTACGAAAACTTGGTAAGAACACTTGTTTTGACATCCATCTGTAAGATTTCATAATCTAAAAATACAGCTAATGCTAACATGATTCCGACGGACTTAAGCATCGCTACGGGTGAGAAATTCTCATTGTAGTCAACTCCTTGAACTTGTGAAAAGACTCTTTCCCACAAGTCGAGCTTCATAGACGGTAACATTACCGCTCACGTCCGTCTTCTTCTTAAAGATCCATTTATCTCAATGGCTTTCCGATCATCGGGCAAGTCCACCAAAGTCCATACATGGATCCTATATCGGATTTCATGGCTTCTAACCATTTGTCGGAATACGGGCCCACCATCGCTTCTCCATAGCTCGTAGTTTCATTGTTGTCTAACAACATGATATCTAAGACAGGATTACCGTACCACTCAGGAGTAGTACATATCCTTGTCGACCTACGATGTTCGATAGCAACTTGATCTGAAGCTTCATGATCACTATCATTAACTTCCTATTCAACAGACGTAGGCGCCGCAGAAAACATCTTTCTGTGTTGCATCACTCTCTGGTTGAAGTAAAGGTTTGACAACCTCATCAAGTTCTATCTTCCTCCCACTCAATTCTTTCGAGAGAAACTCCTTCTCGAGAAAGAACCCGTTCTTAGCGACAAACAATTTGCCCTCGGATCTGAGATAGAAGGTATACCCAAATGTCACCTTTGGGTATCCTATGAAGATGTGTTTGTCCGCTTTTGGGTTCGAGCTTCTCCTGCTAAAGCCTTAAGCATCGCAGCCCCAAACATTAAGAAACGACAACTTTGGTTTCTTGCCAAACCAATGTTCATACGACGTCGTCTCAACGGACTTAGATGGTGTCCTATCTAAAGTGAATGCAGCTGTCTCTAACGCATAACCTCAAAATGAAAATGGTAGATTGGTAAGAGACATCATAGATCGCACCATATCTCATCAGGTTCGATTACGACGTCCGGACACACCATTACCTTGTGGTGTTCAGGTGGCTTCAACTGCGAAACAATTCCATAATGTCTTAAGTGATTGCCAAACTCATAACTCAGAAAATCCCCTTTTGATCAGATCATAGGAACATGATCTTCTTTGTTATGATGATTCTTAACTTCACTCTGAAATCGCTTGAACTCTTCAAACGTTTCAGACTTTGTGCTTCATTAAGTAGATATACCTATATCTACTCAAATCGTCAGTGAAGATGAGAAAATAGCGATATCCACTGCACGCTTCAATTCTCATTGGATCACACGCATCAGCATGCATGATCTCCAACAACTCACTTGCCCGTTTCATTGTACCTGAAAACGGGGTCTTAGTCATCCTGCCCATGAGGCATGGCTCGCATGTGTCAAGCGATTCGAAATCAAGTGACTCCAAACATCCATGGAGTTTCTTCATGCATCTTACGCCAATGTGACTTAAGCGGCAGTGCCACGAGAAAGTGCTACTATCATTATTAACTCTACATATTTTGGCGTGAACATGTGTATTACCACGACCGAGATTCAATGAACCATTCACATAGGGTGCATGACCATGAAAGGTATCATTCATGTAAACAGAATAACCATTATTCTCTAACTTAAATGAATGACCGTATTGCAATGAACATGATCTAATCATATTCATGCTCAACGTAGACACCTGATAAAATTTATCTAGGTTCAATACTAATCCCGAAGGCAGATGGAGCGTGCGATGGTGATCTCATCAAATTTGGAAATACTTCCAACACACATCGTCACCTCGCCCTTAGCCAGTCTCCGTTTAGTCTGTAGCTTTTGCTTCAAGTCACCAGTAATAGCAACTGAACCGGTATCCAATACCCAGGTGCTACGAGGAGTACTAGAGAGGTACACATTAATAACACATATATACTTTGTTGAAGTTGCCAGCCTTCTTATCTACCATGCATTTGGGGTAATTCCGCTACCAGTGACCGTCCCCTTTACAATAGAAGCATTTAGTCTCGGGTTTGGGTTCAACCTTGGGTTCCTTTACTGGAGCGGCAACTGGTTTGCCATCCACGAAGTTTCCCTTCTAGCCCTTGCCCTTCTTGAAACCAGTGGTCTTATTAAACCATCAACACTTGATGCTCCTTCTTAATTTCTACCTTTTGCGGTCTTAAGCACCGCGAACAGCTCCGGGATCAACTCCATCCCTTGCATGTCATAGTTCATCACGAAGATCTAGTAGCTTAGTGATAGTGTCTAGAGAACTCTATCAATCACTATCTTATCTGGAAGTTTAACTCCCACTTGATTTAAGTGATTGTAGCACGCAGACATTCTGAGCACATGCTCACTAGCTGAGCTATTCTCCTCCATCTTGTTGGCAAAAGAACTTGTCAGAGGTCTCACACCTCTCAACACGGGCATGAGCCTGAAATCCCAATTTCAGCTCTTGGAACATCTCATATGTTCTATGGCGTTCAAAACGTCATTGGAATCCCGATTCTAAGCCGTAAAGTATGGTGCACTAAACTATCAAGTAGTCATCAGGATGTGTCTGTCAGGTGTTCACAACATCCACAGACGATGTTGTAGGGGTTTGCACATCGAGCGGTGCATCAAAGATGGCAGCCTTCTGTATAGCAGTGAGGACACTCCTCGGACTACGGACCCAGTCCGCATCATTGCTTACAATATCTTTCAACTTAATCTTTCTCTAGGAACGTATTGAAACAGGGAGCTACAACGTGAGCTATTTATCTACAACATATTTGTAAAGACAATTTAGACTATGTTCATGATAATTGAGTTCATCTAATGAACTCCCACTCAGATAGACATCCCTCTAGTCATCTAAGTGAAACATGATCCGAGTCAACTAGGCCGTGTCCGATCATCACGTGAGACGGACTAGTCAACATCGGTGAACATCTTCATGTTGATCGTATCTTCTATACGACTCATGCTCGACCTTTCGGTCTTCCGTGTTTCGAGGCCATGTATGTACATGCTAGGCTCGTCAAGTCAACCTAAGTGTTTTTGCTATGTAAATCTGGCTTACACCCGTTGTATTCGAACGTTAGAATCTATCACACCCGATCATCACGTGGTGCTTCAAAACAACGAACCTTCGCAACGGTGCACAGTTAGGGGGAACACCTTTCTTGAAATTTTAGTGAGGGATCATCTTATTTAAGCTACCGTCGTTCTAAGCAAATAAGATGTAAAACATGATAAACATCACATGCAATCAAATAGTGACATGATATGGCCAATATCATTTTGCTCCTTTTGATCTCCATCTTCGGGGCTCCATGATCATCGTTGTCACCGGCATGACACCATGATCTCCATCATCACGATCTCCATCATCGTGTCTTCTTGAAGTTGTCTCGTCATCTATTACTTCTACTACTATGGCTAACGCTTTAGCAATAAAGTAAAGTAATTACATGACGTTTAAGTTGACACGCAGGTCATAAATAAATTAAGACAACTCCTATGGCTCCTGCCGGTTGTCATACTCATCGACATGCAAGTCGTGATTACTATTACAAGAACATGATCAATCTCATACATCACATATATCATTCATCACATCCTTTTGGCCATATCACATCACAAGGCATATGCTGCAAAAACAAGTTAGACGTCCTCTAATTGTTGTTGCAAGTTTTTACGTGGCTGCTATAGGTTTCTAGCAAGAACGTTTCTTACCTACGCGAAAACCACAATGTGATATGCCAATTTCTATTTACCCTTCATAAGGACCCTTTTCATCGAATCCGATCCGACTAAAGTGGGAGAGACAGACACCCGCTAGCACCTTATGCAACTAGTGCATGTCAGTCAGTGGAACCAGTCTCACGTAAGAGTACGTGTAAGGTCGGTCCGGGCCGCTTCATCCCACGATGCCGCCGAATCAAGATAAGACTAGTAACGACAAGCAAATTGACAAAATCGACGCCCACAACAACTTGTGTTCTACTCGTGCATAGAAACCACACATAGACCTAGCTCATGATGCCACTGTTGGGGAACGTAGCAGAAATTCAAAATTTTCTACGCATCACCAAGATCAATCTATGGAGTAATCTAGCAACGAGGGGAAGTAGAGTGCATCTACATACCCTTGTAGATCGCTAAGTGGAAGCGTTCAAGTGAACGGGGTTGATGGAGTCGTACTCGCCGTGATCCAAATCACCGATGATCCTAGTGCCGAACGGACGACACCTCCGTGTTCAACACACGTACAGCCTGGTGACGTCTCCTACGCCTTGATCCAGCAAGGGGAGAAGGAGAGGTTGGGGAAGATTCCATCCAGTAGCAGCACGACGGCGTGGTGGTGGTGGAGGAGCGTGGTACTCCAGCAGGGCTTCGCCAAGCACCGCAAGAGACGAGGAGGGAGAGGGGTAGGGCTGCGCCAAGAAGGAGATGTTCTCGTGTTTCTAGCAGCCCCAAACCCCCACTATATATAGGGGAAAGGGAGGGGCTGCGCCCCACCTAGGTTTCCACCCCTAGGGGTGGCGGCCAGCCCTAGATCCCATCTAGGGGGCGGCCAAGGGGGGAGAGAGGGGGGGCGCACACTAGGTGGGCCTTAGGCCCATCTGAGCCTAGGGTTTCCCCCTTTTCCCTTCTCTCTTCGCCTTGGGCCCTGGTGGGGGGGCGCACCAGCCCACCTGGGGTTAGTCCCCTCCCACACTTGGCCCATGCAGCCCTCCGGGGCTGGTGGCCCCACTTCGTGGACCACCGGGACCCTCCCGGTGGTCCCGATACATTACTGATAAAACCCGAAACTTTTCCGGCGACCAAAACAGGACTTCCCATATATAAATCTTTACCTCCGGACCATTCCGGAACTCCTCGTGACATCCGAGATCTCATACGGGACTCCGAACAACATTCGGTAACCACGTATATCTATTCCCTATAACCCTAGCATCATCGAACCTTAAGTGTGTAGACCCTACGGGTTCGGGAACCATGCAGACATGACCGAGACAACTCTCCGGTCAATAACCAACAGCGGGATCTGGATACCCATGTTGGCTCCCACATGTTCCACGATGATCTCATCGGATGAACCACGATGTCAAGGATTCAATCAATCCCGTATACAATTCCTTTTGTCTAGCGGTATGATACTTGCCCGAGATTCGATCGTCGGTATCCCGATACCTTATTCAATCTCGTTACCGGCAAGTCTCTTTACTCGTTCCGTAACACATCATCCCGTGATCAACTCCTTGGTCACATTGTGCACATTATGATGATGTCCTACCGAGTGGGCCCGGAGATACCTCTCCGTTACACGGAGTGACAAATCCCAGTCTCGATTCGTGCCAACCCAACAGACACTTTCGGAGATACCTGTAGTGTACCTTTATAGCCACCCAGTTACGTTGTGAGGTTTGGCACACCTAAAGCACTCCTACGGTATCCGGGAGTTGCACAATCTCATGGTCTAAGGAAATGACACTTGACATTAGAAAAGCTTTAGCATACGAACTACACGATCTTTGTGCTAGGCTTAGGATTGGGTCTTGTCCATCACATCATTCTCCTAACGATGTGATCCCGTTATCAACAACATCCAATGTCCATGGTCAGGAAACTGTAACCATCTATTGATCAACGAGCTAGTCAACTAGAAGCTTACTAGGGACATGTTGTTGTCTATGTATCCACACATGTATCTGAGTTTCCTATCAATACAATTCTAGCATGGATAATAAAACGATTATCATGAACAAGGAAATATAATAATAACCAATTTATTATTGCCTCTAGGGCATATTTCCAACATAGGTCACCTTTGAAAGAACCCTTTTGACAAAGATGTTCAACAAAGCACTAAGCAAAGAGAGATAGAGGTCTACGTGTTGGTGTTTATTGTCTGCATTCTATCTATGCAGAGGTTGGGTGTGTGCTAATTATGTGTGTACCCTCTTGTTGCTCCATTTTGAGCCAATAAAATTCATCCTTTGTTGAAAAAAAACGAAGATAGTAATAACACAAAGAAGCAAAAGAGAGTTCACCCACAACAAAGGGTCTCGGAGCTTTTACCATTTGAAGGTGTGTGGGTGCCTTATTTAGGCAGCCCCAAAATTGTCTGACCAATGGATAGAAAAGCGACGTAACCTAGAAGTCCCAGACATTAGCCAAGGAAGTTCTGAACATGCTCACAATTTGAATGGCCTGGTAGGAAAAACACCATTCCTGAAGTTGGCAATGATTAATTAACCATGCAAATGCGAGGGGTAATTGTAAAACTTTTTAATTATGGATGAGAAAGTATTGAGTGTCGAACCCCTCTAGATAAAGTAGATAGGACTCCAATTCTCAAGAGTTATGTAAAACCTTCTATACACTTCTAACGTCTACTTTACTAAGAATCGAGATGATAGGTGTAGGTTTTTTTTGCGGGAATGATAGGTGTAGGTTGTTCTTGTAGAGACAAGTCAATAAAAGTTAGGTGATGTAAAGTAAAGATTGTGAGTAAATAGAGATACAAAGTATGTGGTGGTTGTGAAGTACTCCACCTGCTTGAAAAGAAGGCATATAAACTTTGTCTGGGATAAAAAAGGTGCAAAGTTTGACTAAGTTTGTAGAAAAAACTACCAACAACTATGTTACCAAAATTGTATCATTAAATACACAATATAACTATTTTTATATGTTTCTAGATTCCCCTGTGGATTGATCAAACTTTGCATTGTTTGACTTTAGACACAGTTCATACGTCTTTTTTTTCAAGTGTGAAAATGGATTAATTACAATTTGAAACGAGTTTTTTTTTCAAACTTACCGGGAGCACTGCAAATGGAAAGACACTTATGTACACAACGGTTCTTGTTTTTCATAAAACCGAGAAACTTGAAAACCCATGTAAGTCACATGCAGAATACTCCCCTGTTAGATGGGAGAGAGGGATTTGGTGGAATAGTCTATTGTATTGCTTGAGCCTCGTGGGCATATATATAGGAGTACAATCATCTACTTGGAGTACAAGACAAGCCGGAACAAACCCTAGTCTATCTCGTCTTTCCTAATAAACATCATACTCAACATCCCCCCGTAGTCACAACGGTAACGACGCAGACGGTGAGACCGGAGAAGAATCCGAAGGCAAGCCGACGGACACCCCCCTCCCCACAGTCGTAACGGTCGATGCATCACGGAGTCGTGGCTGGAGTGAAAACCGACGAGGTTGCTCAAGCAGGCGGTAGCCCTTTGTGCCGTTTGTCGATGTAGCCGAGAGCGTGGGTGGTGGAGCCGTGGTCGAGGTAGCCGTGTGAAGAATGTCGTGGTCGATGTCGAGTCGGGGTGGCCGGTGTCGAGGAAGTCGGCATGGAGCCGCGGGCGCAAGGGGGCGCCAAGTTAGCATGGGCGCAGTGGTGTCGAAGTAGTGGTGTGCCGGTAAGGAGATGTTGTTGACGGCGCGTCGCAGCAGGTTTGCCAAACCCGGGGACACATCGTAGACGAAGGCACGCACCGGTGTTGCCAGCACCGGGCATGCGTAGACGGACGAAGACGAAGTTCACGAAGTGCCGCACCAGGCTTGCCAGGCCCGGGGACACGTCGTGGACGAAGGCACACATCGGTGTTGCCAGCATCGGGCATGCGTAGACTGGGACCTGCACGAGCTGTACGCCATGTCGAAGAAGTCGGAGAGGCCAACAGAGAGGACTTGACGACGATTGCGGCGCTAATCAGCGTGAGGCCAATGTCGCCCGCGGTTGTTGGAGTAGATGAAGCGGTCAAGGTAGATGACGGCGATGTTGGCGACGGGCTGGTGCTGAACGAAGACAAAGGGGGTGGATGGGTGGCAGCGGCTACGAAGGTAGCGGCGGCGGCGAGGTTAGGAGTGCGGCGGCGGTGCTCAAAATAGGCGAAAAACCCTGACAGCGTGACGAAGACCGGCGCGGACGGTAGCGTTCCCGCGCCAAGGAAGACGGCGTGATGCATACCACGGGAGGTCGACGCGCTGTGACGGTGGAGCGGACCGCGGGCCGCGACGCTACGGCCCGAGGGGGCGACGGGCGGGTCGGGGCGACGGCGGGGACCGCGGGCCGCGACGCTACGGTCCGAGGGGGCGATGTAGCGGCGAC
>NC_041384.1:534189637-534306534 GCF_002162155.2 Triticum dicoccoides
CGCGGGCCGCGACGCTGCGGCCCGAAGGGGCGACACAACGGCGGTTCGTGAGTCGGTGCAACCGCGAGGACGGCCTCGGGACGGTGGCGGGGACCGCATATCGCGATACTACGACCCGAAGGGGCAACGCAGCGGCGACGCACGAGTTGATGCAGCCGCGAGGAGAACCACGGGGCGGCGGCTCTGCGGCCCGACGGGGCGACACAGCGGCAGCCCGATGCTCAATCGGTGGAGAGGCGCGCTGAACTCGGGGACGATCTTCAGGGGACCTGCAGAGGCGTGCGTAACCGACGGGCCAGGTCGGTCGCGCGGCGTAGATGAGGCGGATCGCGGCGGCGAGCGGGTGATCAAGCCAATCACGCGCGAGATCGGGGCGCCGCTCGGTGGAGGCGTGGTGGTGGCGGAGTCCGAGATAAAACCGGCGATGACGGACGGCGTGGGACGTCATGCGGACGACCTTATCAGCACCAGCACCCGGGCTGCCAAAGCAACGCTGGCACCTGAGCAGCGAGGCCCGAGCGACCAACGGAGCAGCGGCACCCAAGTTGAGGCAGCCGACGCAGCCGTCCCGACGCAGCCGAGGACGATGCCGATGAGGCAGACCGCCGGGCCGCCGAGCATACGCGACGGAGGTGGGTGATGTGGATCGATGGGCGGCCCGGCGCGTGAGCGACGACTATGATTGGCCGTCGCATGGCGCGAGGCCGCCGGGTCGGGGCGATGCAGGTGTCCCAGTCGGAGCAGGGCGGTGACAGCCGGCGCAGGGCAACGGGCGGACCGACGCGCGAATGGCGGCTGGCCCTGACGGGCCGCCTCGACGCATATGGCCGCCGGGTCGGAGGAGAGGCCGGCTGGTCGCGCCGGGGTCGGAGTAGAGGCGCTCGGGGTCGACGATGGCGGTGGGCGATGCAAACCGATCAAGAATAGATCGGAAACCAAAAAGAAACTGCGCGATTAAAATGACCGGCGGGAGAGAGAATACCCCGGAGCAAGGCTCGGGGAAAAGACTCTCTAGGGCAACCTGACCGGCGGACGAACCCTAGGTACGTGCGGCGCGACCCCCGGCGACGGTCATGGAGGCCGACCGCCCTGGGGGCGGCGCGCAGGTGCGGAAGCGGCGGCGGCTAGGGTTTAGGATTGACTTGTGATAGATAACATGTTAGATGGGAGAGAGGGATTTGATGGAATAGTACATTGTATTGCTTAAGCCTCGTGAGCGTATATATAGGAGTACAATCATTTACTTGGAGTACAATACAAGCCGAAACAAATCGTAGTCTATCTTATCTTTCCTAATAAACATTATACTCAACATCCCATAAGAATAACAATGGGTTGAGTATAGGGAGTATAATAATTTTAGACCCATACCCGCGGGTACAAAACCTTGCTCATGCCCATACTCCGTGGGTACTTATGCCCGATGGGTATACAATGGGCAGCTCAACACACTTACTGAAATATATTGGCATTTGATAGTAATTGTTTACAGAAATACGAAATGCAAAAATTCAAAGGTTCTGTTTATAATGATTTTGGGACATGCTTCATATGTATATATCTTTTATTGTGACTCTGCTAAAGTTGTTCTAAGACCGTATAAGGACTGAGATCCGACAGTGAATGGCCCGCAACCATCAAGCCAGCCAACAGAGAGAAAACGAGAGCCAACGCCAGCATGGTAAGAGCATCTACAACCGGACTTGCCAAATCCGACACCCTATATGCCCGCAGATGCGCTCGGGCACGTCCGCGGACAGTAACCTGACACTCCCTAAATCCACGCATCCACAGCCACGCGTCTTATATCCGGCATCCTATATCTATACAAATTCATGCAACGTAGTACGTAGATCACGAAACACTTAAAATCGACAGAAAACAGACATATAAACCGATACCAAACATGCATAATTCATATAAACATTATCAAAAAATCACCAAACGGGCATAATTCACACAATTCAACGATCTAGCACATTCTAACTACATACTAGAACTAGATTATATAAAAGGAGAGGGTCGAGCTTCACCACTTCCTCGCTGGTCCTTTGCCCTTCGGGTCGCCAGCACTGCTGTAGGCGACCACGGCAGGAGGTGGGTCGACGTCGCAGCCGTGGAGTTGGACTCGTCGGAGGAGGAGGAATCAGAGATGACAGTGTAGCCTTGCAAGCGTCGGACAATAAGGTCCTGCTTGCGCTTGAGCGTCGCCACCCTCGCCGCCTCCCGCTCGGACTACTCAATGTAGAGCCGTAGCTGCTTGGCGTTGACACTCCGGAGCCGCCAGGCGTCCGTCTTCGCCATGGTAAGTGACCAACAGTACACCCATTGGAGGAGACGCTCCTCCTCGTCGTGCACCGACATCACGCGGCGGCGGCGGGTGGACTGCGCAACCACGTCGGACACACCCCCATCTCCCTTGCCCTCTACATCTCACGACGAGTGGTGTGTGCCTCAACTCCAGAGTCCACATCCATGGCGTCGGCGGAGCGGGTACTAGAACCCACCGCTACTCGTGCGGTGCAGCGGCCGAAGGTGGAGGAGGTCGTCTGGTGTGCAGCGCCGATTGGGAAGGCATCACAGATCCGTGCGCGGGGCAGGAAGGGCCAACGCTGTGGCGACGAGCGGCAGGTGGCGTCGCACCTGACCTGGAGCTGCCGCCCGTATCGACCCGCGAGCGCTCGAGCACGATACAGAGCACCAGCTCATCCTCGTCTCCGGAGCTACCGTCGGAGTGGCTTCCGGTGCTAGACATACTCGCCAGTGCTAGGGATTGGACGGACTGAGGAAAGGGGAGCGTCGGGGAGTGGAGCGGAGTGAAGTGAGCTAGGGTTTGCTCCGGAGGGGGATTTTGTGGGGTTGGGGTGGGCCAGCGGTGGGCCGGCCTGACATGGCGGACGTGCCCGGGCCGCCTCATATCCGCCCTACATTTGGACTGAATATGAGGGGTGCCGGTCAGCCCGGGCATTTGTCCGCGGTTTGAGAGCTTCGGTTGGGTTGTTTTTTGTGACCCTTCAGTGATCGGACGGCCTGCCCGAGCATTTGAGACGTGTTTAAGAGGTCCGAGTGAGCATCTACAACCGGACGCCTCAAACCATCCGGCATACGCCCGCGGACGCGCCCGGTCAATGACCGGAAAGAGAAAAGGAAAAACATGACTGAACTCCTCATATCATCCATATACGCCCGGGCTGTCCGCGAACCCTCATATCCATCTCAAATATAGGGAGGATAGGAGGGCTCACAGACGCGCCCGGGCTCTCTGCCACGTAGGACACGGCCCCACCCGGATCATCTTTTCTTTTTCTTTATTCATTCTTTTATTTCTCTCTTTTCATCTCCACCAATCACGTGTAAGTGACCGGACATATGAAAAGAAAAATGAGGAGTGTAGCTACGTGGATGGATAAATAGGAGCTCAAAACGGACACGCGCAGTCACTGACCGGACGCGTCTGCCGGCATTTAAGGGATCATATTTGCTATGTCTGGTTGTAGATTTTTTTGAAAAGGAGGACAGACCCCCGGCCTCTGCATCCGGACGATGCATGCGGCCATTTTATTAATTATTCACAGAGGCCATACAAAGTAATACATTAGTCAGTCTGAAGCCACCATCTAGGCAACACCTGTTGTGTTGGAGAACACAGTAATTTCAAAAAAATTCCTACGCACACGCAAGATCTATCATGATGATGCATAGCAACAAGAGGGGAAGAATGTTGTCCACGTACCCTCGTAGACCGTAAGCGGAAGCATTATGACAACGCGATTGATGTAGTCGAACGTCTTCACGATCCGACCGATCCCAGCACCGAAGGTACAACACCTCCACGATCTAGACACGTTCAGCTCGGTGACATCCCGCGAACTCTAGATCTAGCTGAGTGTCGAGGGAGAGTTTCGTCAGCATGACGGCGTGATGCCGGTGATGATGAAGCTACCAGAACAGGGCTTCGTCTAAGCACTGCAACAATATGACCGAGGTGGATTATGGTGGAGGGGGGCACCGCACACGGCTAAACAATGTTAACTTGTGTGTTCTAGGGTGCCCCTGCCCCTGTATATAAAGGAGCAAGGGGGGAGGCCGGCCGGCCCTAGGGCGCGCCAAGGAGGGGAGGAATCCCCCTAGTAGGAGCAGGATTCCTCCTTTCCTAGTCCTACTTGAAAGTGCTAGTTATCGACTAGAGGGGGGGGGGGGTGAATAGGCGATTTTTATGGAAGTCTTCAAAACACGGGAGCTTTGAAGACAAATAGTAGAAATGAACCAATTGATATGCAGCGGAAGATAGACTACACTAGACAAGCCATAGTAAAGTAAGCAATGAAGTGAAAGCACGAAGACTATCAACAGCTAGGTAGTATGGATCAAGATGGAAGAAAGTATGGAACCAGTCAACAACAGTCTTCACACAGTGAAGTCAATCATATCATGCAAGCAGGCAATGACTTCACGAAGACAAACTGTAAGTAAAGAGAGAGGTAAGGATAGAACCATTTGCTTGGTGAGGTCAGGTATTTGTTGGACCAGTTCCAGTTGCCGTGATAACTGTACGTTTGGTTAGGGAGGCTGAGATTCAACTCAGTAGACCGCGTCTTCACCTTATTCCCCTTGAGCTAAGGACACACATTCCTCACCCAATCATTCTGGTAAGTCTTCAAGGTAGACTTCCAAACCTTCACATACTTCATTCACCGGCGATCCATAATGACTCTTGGATGCTCAGAACGTGACGCCTAACCGGCTGGAGGATTCACAGTCCTCAATTGTAATGAGTCTTTAGATCACATAGATAGAAAGACTTCAGTGATGCCTAACACTCTTTGGCTCTGGATGTTTAGGGCTTTGTCCTCGCAAGGATTTCTCTCTTAAAGGCTTCGAGGTGGGTTGCTCTCAAACGACAAAAGCCATGTACTAGCTCTGAGCAGTCGCCAATTTATGGTGTAGGGGGTGGGCTATTTATAGCCACAAGGCAACCCGACCTGATTTGTCCGAAATGACCCTGGGTCACTAAGGAACTGACACGTGTCTAACGGTCAGATTTCAAACACACGCAGCAGCTTGACTTGGGCTACAAGTAAAGCTGACTTATCCAGCTCTGGATAAGATTTGCTCTCATTGTCTTCGCTCGAAGACATAGGATTTGGTTGAGCATCACTTCGGTCACTCTTACTTTGTTCACTGGGACCCCACCTAACAGTACGGTGGCTCCTATGACTCAACAAAGAAGAAAAGGAAACTACGAAACAGCTATGTCTTCGCACTCCATAGTCTTCACGTGAATGTCTTCTCGAGTCACAGTCTTCGTTGTCAATATCTTCACATACCACCATTGTCTTCAATGTCTTCACACATTTTTAGGGGTCATCTCCGGTAGGTAAACCAAATCAATGAGGGACTACTACTTGTGTTATCTTGCAATTCTCACAAACACATTAGTCCCTCGACCAGGTTTGTCGTCAATACTCCAAAACCAACTAGGGGTGGCACTAGATGTACTTACAATCTTCCCCTTTTTTGGTGATTGATGACAAACTGGTTGAAGTTTTCAACGGGGATAAAAGTATGTGAAATTGTAAAGGATTAAGGTATTGTCTTCATAAGTAGCAAAAGGCTCCCCCTGAAGATGTGCATATAAGTATTTTGCTTTTGAATGCAAATGCACATGGCAAGTTGTACTTGTGGAGATCCTCTTCAACTTATGAAGACAATTCATCATGCATGAAATGATATAACGAAGATAATGGCATGCATAATGATAAATGGACGTCTACAAAATGACTTCGTGCAGGATTTATCGTCGCACATGCGGAATTTATCATCGCATCACATAGTTGACAGAAAAGGTAGCAGACGACCATCAAGTTTAAGTGTTACAACTCAAAAGAACCAAATGTATCGAAAGCGAGAGTTGTAAGCAGTTGGCAAAAGTATAGCAACCACCCTTATGGACCCGCTTGAAGACTATCAACTCATATGCTTCTCCCCCTTTTGTTAGTGAGGAACAAAAAGGTTTGAAGACATAGAACTTCTACTCATTTCCATGAGGAGTAGGTGAAGCAGCAGGGTCGTCGTTGAGGTCTGGTGGTGCAGAAGAACTTGGGGCAGTGTCGATACACGACGATGTTGTAGTTGGTGAAGTAGCATCATCTTCGTCATCAATGACTCTGGCATGGACAGTTGCCGCTGAGGATGAGTAGTCAGAGTCTTCGAGTGAGGGAGTCTGACGCAAGTGAGTGTTCTGGGGAGGAGTGGAATCAAACTTGAATCTCTCCGTGAAGCCATCCTATTGAAGATCATCTTCAGAGCTCAGCAAAGTCAGACTCTTCCAGGACCGCCGATAGGTTTCATGAGTGACAAATGCATTCTTGGTGGCAAGGTTGCGAATGCGATTAACATCCACCAAGAGGCTTTGCATCTGATGCTTGAGCCAGTCATGATGCTTATCCTGTTTTTGATGCAGGGCAACGAGAAGCTCTCGGTCATTGAGAACACGGGAACGCTTCCGAGGCCTTTGAGCAATTGTGCTTTCAGTGGCTTCAGTATGGGCACGAGGTGCACGTGTATTTCCAGCCAAAGGATAAAAACGAGTTGCAGCAAGAACTCCTTAAATAGGTTGAGTGAAGCTTTGGTGATCGGCGTTGTGAAGATAAATTGGCTCCTTGGCAGGCTCTGGGTATATGGCTGCGACAGACAGGTCAACCTCTGGAAAGAATATAAGATGATTGCGAGCAGAAGGCTGATAGTTGATAGCAGAGTGAAGCTTGATGAGGCGCATTACCCATGGAGCATAGAACTTCAGACCAAATATATCGGAGCGAGATGCAGCCAATTGCCTGATGAAGAAGTCCTGAGCATTGAAGTTGATGCCATTGAAGATATAGAAAACCAATGTCTTCATTGCGCCTTCTAGCTTGGCTGTAGGAGAATGTCCTTTGACAGGCCATAGAGTTTGCCTGATGATATGATAAATAGTGCAGGGCAGATACTCTAGGTCTTCAACAAAGAATTCCTTTGGATATTCAACATCTTGTGGCAGTGGCTTCATCATGCTCAGCATTTGGCTCATGTTTGGCTCAGGCTTCTGGAAATGCTCTTCAAAGCATTATGGTGCAGCTGACAACCTGGTTCATAGTGTTCACCAGGAGTGGGCAGGGCAGTAAGCTCAATTATATATTGGGCTTTGGCTTCATGGTGTACATCGCCTGTCATCCACTCAAGGACCCAAATCTTCGGATCCCTGTAGTAGCCGCAAATGTGGAGAGTCGCATAGAATTGCAGCAGAAGCTCTTCATTCCAATGCTCTTTATCGGTCACAACCTGTAGAAGGCCAGCATCTCTGAAGCAGTCAATGGCTTCTTCCAGGCAGGGCAGGCCAGCAGTGGCTTCGCAGTCTAGACGCATACGGAAAAAATGCGCCCCTGATTATATAGTATGCAGGAATAGTAACTGCGCTGCTGATAACTCCAGAACCTATCAGATGATATTCTTGGCTTGGAATATGGGTTCTTGGCGCTATCAAAGAAGGTGTTGTGTGCTATGAAGCCATTCACATTAAACGATCCTGGTGAAGTTGCAGTACCTGGAAACCTTGGCAGCTTTGGCTTTGGCTTCTGGACCTGAGGCATGTGCTCCACATGATAGTCAAATTGAGGTCGGGGAGCAGGAGGAACCAGAATAGGCCAACGAACCATGACAGGTTGGCTGCGATCGAATGCCAGCTCAATTGTATGAGGCCTTGGAGGTGGTACTGTAAGTGCATCTAGTGCCACCCCAGTTGGTTTTGGAGTATTGACGACAAACCTGGTTGAGGGACTAATGTGTTTGTGAGAATTGCAGGATAACACAGGTAGTAGTCCCTCACTGATTCGGTTTACCTACCGGAGATGACCCCTAAAAATGTATGAAGACATTGAAGACAAAGGTGGTATGTGAAGGTATTCACATTGAAGATTATGACAAGAGAAGACATCACGTGAAGACTTAGTTGTTTCATTTTCTTCTTTCTTGAGTCATAGGAACCACCGTACTGTTAAGTGAGGTCCAAGTGAACCAGTCAGAATGACTGAAGTAATGCTTAACCAAAATCCTATGTCTTCGAGCGAAGACAATGAGAGCAAATCTTATCCAGAGCTGGATAAGTCAGCTTTGCTTGTAGCTCAAGTAAAGTTGCCGTGTGTGTTTGAAATCGGACCGTTGGAACACATGTCAGTTCCCTAGTGACCCAGGGTCATTTCGGACAAATCAGGTCGGGTTACCTAGTGGCTATAAATAGCCCACCCCCTACACCATAAATTGGTTGGCTGCTCAGAGTTAGTGCACGGCTTTTGTCATTTGAGAGCAACCCACCTCGAAGCCTTTGAGAGAGAAATCCTTGCGAGGACAAAGCCCTAAACACCCAGAGCCAAAGAGTGTTAGGCATCACTGAAGCCTTCCTGTCTGTGTGATCTGAAGACTTATTACATTTGAGGACTGTGAATCCTCCAGCCGGTTAGGCGTCGCGTTCTGAGCATCCAAGAGTCATTGTGGATCGCCGGTGAACGAAGTCTGTGAAGGTTTGGAAGTCTAACTTGAAGACTTACCAGAGTGATTGGGCGAGGACTGGGTGTCCTTAGCTCAAGGGGAATAAGGTGAAGACGCGGTCTTCTGAGTTGAATCTCAGCCTCCCTAACCAGACGTACAGTTGTCACAGCAACTGGAACTGGTCCAACCAATCATTGTCTGCGACGAGCTACTGGTTCTATCCTTCCCATCTCCTTATTTGCAGTTGGTCCTTGTGAAGTCATTGCCTGCTTGCATTATCTCTTTGTCTTCACTTAGTAACTGCTTGTTCTGATTGGCTTCATACTATCTTCCATCCCGATCCATACTGCCTAGCTGCTATTAGTCCTTGTGCTTTCACTTCATTGAATACTTGACTATGGCTTGTCTAGTGTAGTCTACCATCCGCTGTATGATAATAGGTTTATTTCTATCATTTGTCTTCGAAACTTCCAAGTTTTGAAGACTTTCATAAAAATCGCCTATTCACCCCCCTCTAGTCGATCACTAGCACTTTCAATTGGTATCAAAGCAAGGTACTCCCTTGTTCTGTGTGATTCGGTTTAACCACCTGGAGTTTTAGCTATGTCGACTGCAGGGATAATCAAAGTCTCCGCTGCGTGCCCTGTCTTCGATGGAACTGAATATCCCTAGTGGAAGAATAAGATGCGCATGCATATTGAAGCCATTGATGTCGACCTCTGGTATGTCGTCAAGAATGACGTTCCCAAGGCTGGTGAAGGTGTCACCGCTGCTGATGTCAAGAAGTTCGTTCAACTGGACTCCACTACCAAAAACATCATCTGTGGTCATCTGACCAAAGGGCAGTATGGCCGTGTGTGTCAGGACCCCGATTCCAAGTCACATCGATCTAGCCGGTAACACCTCATATCACTTTGCGGCCTCACGCACGGTATTCCCACGGGTGTCGCCTTACCATGGCCCGAGACCGTTTGCGCCTTTTGGCTCACGTATATGATAGTGTCGCTAGCATCCATATGACAGAGAACTCAGGCCGACATGGCTAGTCGTGAACCCAAAGCGGCACTAACCTATGGGGACAGGCATACATGAATCACATCGAGCATGTCGGTCAGCAACGTGTGAATCCGGGCTGTAGCACTAGGCTAACAGGACTCCGGGAACCCGAGCTGTAGCAGGTTAGGCAGGACTCTGGATGTCACCACGTGACATTTCCCCGAAGGGACAGACACATGAATGAAGTGAAACACATGTCGGCCAGTCAGGTGTCCTGAGCAGTAGTGCTGGGGTAATAGGACTCTGGTGAACCGGGCTGTAGCAGACTACTATGGCTCATGGAAGCACTAGACTACATTTCCCCATAAGAGAGGTTGCCAAGGATAAACAACTAGATTGTCGGACCCACACATACCAAGCATTTCAATCATACACACAATATGCTCGATATGTGTAAATACAACATGGCATCACAACATAACTCTACGACTCAAGTATTTATTCATTAGGCTCCGAGGAGCCAAGTATTACAAACATGGGTCTCATGACCCAACATACAGAGCATACAAGCAACAAGCACATGCGGAAGCTTAACTTGTCTGAGTACAGACAACTACAAATGAAGAAGGCTGAGAAGCCTGACTGTCTACAAGACCCTGCCGAGGGCACAAGATCGTAGCTGAGGTAACAAGCTAAATGTCGAAGTCCACACGGAACTACTAGCGAGACTGACGTCTCTCTGCAAAACATAAATTAAGCAAACGTGAGTACAAATGTACCCAGCCAGACTTACATCAGAACTAACTACATATGCATCGGTATCAACAAGGGGGGGGGGGGGGGGGTGGAGTTTAACTGCAGCAAGCCAGCTGTGACTCGATGGCTAACCTGAACTACGACTGCAAGCAACTCTTTTGAGGTGGCGCACATGAGTCCACATATTCACCATTCAATACACCACTATGGATCCGCTCTCGTCACCCTATGAGAAGGCCATCCATAGCACTCACACTTATCTTGCGAGTTTTAGAGTATCCACTTCAAGTTATCTATGAACTGTACAGGCAACCCAGAAGTCCTTTACCGTGGACGCGGCTATTCGAATAGATCATTTATAACCCTGAAGGGGTGTACTTCTTCACACACGCTCTCGCCACTTACCACCATGTACACGTAGTGTATCTCGGCAACCTTCAAGCGGAAGCCTGGCCAGGGAGTCAACCACGACCTGACTAACCACACAAGTCTCTAGTCCATGTTTATCGCCTATTCGGGTTCCATCCGCGAGGAGATCCGGCCAGAGTTTTGCTCACAGCCCCAAACGATGTGTGCAGGGTTCCCGAGACACCAAACGGGCTCCCGGTACACCATGCCATGGTGTATCTACCGCATCATAGCCCACCCCTTGGGTCAGTGCTATGCACGGCCGCCAACACATATCCTACAAACACCAGAAACTAGTTGCAACTCCTGGACAGAGGACAAGGCAGTTAATAAGTCGAGAGGGTCCATTGGTTTCGGGCCTAATGCGTGTTAGTAGCTGTTCATGGATCACAAACACAGAACTCAGTTCCTAAGAACGGTTTCAATGAGACAACCCACCATGTACTCCTACATGGCCTCTCACCGCTACCTTTACCAAATCGTGTTCACACACTTAGCTCACACACAGTAGGACATGTTCATCACTATTCCAATTCATCCCCGATGAATCAGACCTGACTGAACTCTAAGCAGTAGCAGGCATGAAAAACAAGCATGAATGAGTAGGCACATCAGGGCTCAAACAACTCCTACTCATGCTAGTGGGTTTTATCTATTTACTGTGGCAATGACAGGTCATGCACAGGAAAGTGGTTCAACTACCCTAGCATGTAACAGTTGAATCGTTGTTGTCCTAATGCAGTAAAGGAGAGCAGGAGCGAGAGAGTGGGATTGTATCAAAATGAACAAGGGGGTTTTGCTTGCTGACACTTCTGAAGATAGTATAGTTCTCCATCGGTGTCATCGATCACATCGTCGAAGCAACGTCTACTGAGAGGGGACAATTACCGGCAATAGAGAGAAAACACAATCAATGCAATGCAACAATATGATGCATGATTATTACATGGCAAAATGAGTGTGTTGGGCTAATGCATCTACAACCAGGGTGGTTTGAGCTCATTTGAATCAAAGATTCAAATACAAACTCAAGTTATGGGTTTATAAAGTGCATTAACATGTTTTGAGCTAAACAACAAGGTTAAGTTGCTTAAACATGCATGAAACCAGTACAGATGGATAGATTGGATTTTTCTGATCATTTTTCATATATAACTTATTTCCATTGGAGTTATAGATTATTTTCTATGATTTTTACAAGTTTTAACTATTTTCTGGAATTTCTGAATTATTTTAAATACAGAAATTATTTACTGCGTCAGCATGACATCGTCATGACGTCAGCAGGTCAACGGGGCACGACCCAGGTCAAACCTGACCAGTGGGACCCACTGGCCAGTGACCTAGTGACATTTAGTGTCACAGACAGGTGGCTCCGGTCAACGACCACGTCAACAAGGTCAACAGCGACGCGTGGGGCCATTGTGTTTAGATTAATCTTAATCTAATTTTGTTAGCTGGTTAGTTAGGCAATGGGGCCCGCATGTCAGCGAGCCAGGGATTTAGTTAGTGGGTCAATTAGCCGCTAATGACGCGTCCACGTCATCCAAAACGGCGGTTAGTCGCCGGCGCTAAATGGAACACGGCGGGGTTGCCCGTCTGGCTGATTCCGGCGATGAGAGCTCGCGCGGGTGGGTCCTGCGGATGCAGCGCGATGAGGCGCGTCGATCGGTGGTGCTAGGGTAGCTGGAAACGGCAACGGTGGCGAGTGAGGCGGCGGCCAGAGCTCGGGGTTGGTCGGGACGAGGCTGTGGGGCTCGGTAGGGGGTGCGGGCGGTGGCGTTGGCTTGCTGCGGAGCTGCTGAGCACGTAGCCATGCTCGGGAACGAGCTTTGCTAGCTCTTGTTACGGCGGCGATAAGAACGGCGGTGGCCGGCTCTCGGCTCCGGTGGAATCGGCGGGTACACAGCGCAACAGAGCACGGGGAGAGAGGGGAGCGGCAGAAGAGCTCACGATGAGTCAAACGGGAGGGTCAGCGAGCTCGGGGAGGCACCAGAGGCAGCAAATCGACGACGACGATCCTCGGTGGCCGACGAGGGGAACGACGGTGCTTGCGGCGTCCAGGGGCTTCCGGCGTCAGGCGGCTCGGTGAGGAGGAAGAGAGGGACGAGGCGGAGCTCATGGGCGCGTCGGTGAGGTGTGGGGTCACCGGTGGTCGTGGCAATAACGGGCGACGGCGACGGCTGCGCTCGGGCATGAGAGGCAGAGGGAGCAGAGGAGGGGAAGAGCTCGAGAGAGAGTGAGGGGCGGTCGGGGAGGCTGTGTGGCGTCGTGGAAGCATCCAGGCCCTCGACGGCAAGCAGGAGCTGGCGAGGCGCGTGGCCAGTGCGCAGCGAGCACGCGCTCGTCCTTCTGTCCTGGGAGGAAGACGACAGGGAGGCTGCGGTGGTGGGCTGGGCCGGCCACTTGGGCCGCCAGGTAAGCCCACGTGAGATTCCTTCTCTCTCTTTGCTTTCTGATTTTCTTTTCTATTTTTGTTATTTTGTTTTGATTTAGTTTGGAAACTAAACCATTTTAAAACTTTCTGTAAATTTGTATGTGAGCTCAGAGAGCCAGTCCAAGGTCACATGCAAACTTACAAAATATTTGAACATTATTTCCTATATAACAGAAATAATTCCAACCCAAATATATTATTGATTTAAATCAAAGGCCGAAAATAAATTATTCCTGTGACTCCAAAAATATTGGTTGGGATTTCAACTTATGCCAATATTTTCACAGAATAACGGGAACATTTTCTTGGACTCATTTGATGATATTTAAATGTTGGTTATTTTTAGAGGTTTTTTGAGGCTTCGAAAATTCCTCAATTCATATTTCAATTGAATTTAAACATGATGCAACAACCAAGCTAGTCCAAGGCCAGGGTAAAGCTAGGGATGTGACAGTGTGAGTGGTCTGGAAACATCTAAGCTAGTCTGGGACTGGCTCTCCAAGGTCAACGTAGGCGTTTCAACCCAAAGAGATCAAAGGATCAGTGTCCTTCGCAATCTTTTCAACCGCTTCAAGAGAAATGACAATGAAAATGTTTAGCTCATGTTTGATCGCCTTACTGACATCACAAATGAGCTTCAAGCTCTCGGCGCTACTGAGATCACCAAGCATGAAATGGTCAAGACACTCCTAAGATCACTTGACAGCTCATTTGACACCCTAGCCCTGATGATTTAAGAACGCCCTGACTTCAAGAAACTCGATCCGTCTGACATACTTGAAAGGCTCAACACACATGAGTTTCAGCTTTCTGAGAAAAGAGATATCTACGGTCCCAACTATGGCCGAACCCGGGCCTTAAAGGCAAAAGCTGTCTCCTCATCTGAAGAAGAATCTGACTGTAGTTCTGATGATCCTGAAGACATTGGAAAGGATCTTGCTATGCTTGTGAAGAAGTTTCAGAAATTCACCAAGAAGAAAGGCTTTAGAAAGTCCTCACGATCCAGCTCAAGGAATGATGAAGCTTCTGCTCATGACTACAAGAAGAGCAAGGAATATGATTCTGAATATGATTCTGACGACAAGAAGAAGAAATACTCAAAGTCTTCTTCCAAGTCTTCCTCAAAGTCTTCATCACACAAGAAGAGCTCATCTAGCAAGGCTCGTTCATTTGTTGGCAAGGAAATGGATTCAGAGGAGGAGTCTGCTTCTGAGGAGGCGGAGGTGGAGTCTAAGGAGGAGTCTGATTCTGGCGTTGCAAGTCTGGCTGCAGCCTACGTTGCCAAGTCCATCTTCAACAATGAAGACAATGACTTCATCACCGACGTCGATGCTGATGACAAGGACAACTCCGCTCCCACCTACTTCTTCATGGCACGCGGTGCCAAGGTAAACTCACGCACCACTTACTATCAAACATCAAGTGAAGATGACTCTGATTGTGGTTCCAAACCCAGCTACAAAACACTTGCTAAAATTGCAACTGAACAACATAAAGCTATGGAGCATATTCAAAAACTGTTAGACAAAAGCGATGACCTGTTAGACACTGAAATGACTTGATCTCAGTCCTTAATTGAAGACATAAAAAATATTCATGTTAAGTATGAGGAACTTGAAAATCGTCATGAAACGCTCTCAACAACTCATGAAAAGCTTTCCTATGATTATCTTCAAAGGAAGCAAGATCTTGAGAAATTGAGAGCGTCTCATGAAGATCTTCAAAAGGAAAACGAGTCACTTTGTGCCAAACAGATCAGTCCCGCTCAGCAAGGATTTGAACCACCATGTCTTAAATGCATTGAGCGTGACAATGCTGCTTCTGTTGCTAGATGTTCTACTGCTGCCACTGTTGCAATATCTTCAACTGTTGATCTGGTAACTAACCCCTCTGCTGAGGATGCCATTGCTATTGGTGATGAAAATGCTAGGTTGAAGACATTTCTTGAAACAGGGATGTACAAAAGTCTCAAAGGGCATCAGACACTATGTGATGTCCTCAAAAGGCAGATCCTGAACCGAAACCCTAGGAAAGAGGGTGTTGGGTTCGAAAGGAAAATGAATGCTGATGGCTCTTATTGGAAACCTGAGCAGTGCCCCAAAACCACATGGGTTGCTGCAAAGGAACCTTCAATGGATCCATCCACCCTATCTAGCTTCACTTGTGCTAATCCCATCATCATTGTTGAATCCTTTGATGCAAACTATAGACTATTTAAAAATCAGAATGGTGAAGTGTTTGCTAGGTATATTGGTACTAACTGTAGGAATGGGCCACCTATGAAGAAAGTCTGGGTGCCGAAAAGGAGTCTGGAGAATCTTCCTGTGAATGTCGTCATGACACCACAAGTGAAGCAGACAAACCCCAGACCACAGGCTTCATATGGTCCAAAGGCTTCATATAGACAGAGGACTCGCCTGAGTCGCACTAACGCAAATGTTTTGTAGGGAAACCGTACTTAGGCCTATGAATACGAGCATGTTTCATCGAACTGCCATGTTCATAAGACCCAGAACTACTCTGCTTATTCTTATGAGTACTATTGTCCACCTGCAAGACTATTTGCTAGGGCTCCAAAGCCAAAGTTCTCAGATGCTGCACTTAGACTTATTGCTTCGAAGCCACCCTTGAAGATGTGGGTGGCTAAGAAAGCTTAACTCTCTTTTGCAGGGAAAGGTCTCCAGCTGAAAATGAAATGCGTCTGAAGCTATTGCTGGGGACCTTAAACATCTTGTAGGGCGCAAGATCAAATGCCCAAATGGTCTTATTATGTATTTTGTTCCTGAGTCGCTTGCTACTTGCCCTATCAGTCCTAACCTCAATCTAAGCTTTCATAATCCACTTGCTCGTCAAATGTTTATGCTTCACAATGCTCTTCATGAAGCCTATCCCCCTAACTGCACTGTAGGGTATGACACTAGCTGCTTCAGAATGGATTATTGATAGTGGATGTACTAATCACATGACTGGCAAGCGAAGTCTTCTCATGGACTCAACTCTACGTCCATCTGACAAAAGTCACATCACATTTGCTGATACTGGTAAAAGCAAGGTATTGGGTCTAGGTAGAGTTGCGATCTCAAAGGATCAACACATGGATAAAGTGATGCTTGTTGAATCCCTTGGTTTCAACTTAATGTCCGTCTCAATGCTTTGCAATTTGAACATGATTCTGATATTTGGAAAATATCGTTGCCTAGTTCTAATGGAATCTGACAAGTCTCTAGTCTTTGAAGGGTATCGGAAAGATGATTTGTACATGGTAGATTTCTCAGCAGGACCATAGCTCGCCGTATGTCTTCTTGCAAAAGCCTCAGAATGCTGGCTCTGGCATCGGAGGCTAGGGCATGCTGGCATGAGGAAATTGCATACTCTTGCAAAGAAGAAGCACGTCATAGGCATCGAGGGCGTCAAGTTCAAGAAGGATCAGTTATGCGGTGCCTGCGAAGCTGGAAAGATGACGAGGGCCAAGCATCCCTCGAAGACAATCATGACAACGACTAAACCCTTCGAACTGCTACACATGGACCTCTTTGGTCCTACTCACTACTCAACTCTTACTACTACTGCTTGTCTCTATGGCTTCGTCATTGTTGATGATTATTTAAGATATACATGGGTGCATATAATCCTCTACAAGACTGAAGTGCAGGATGTCTTCAGACGCTTCGCCAATCGAGCCATGAATAACTATGGTGTCAAGATCAAGCACATCCAAAGTGACAACGGCACTGAATTCAAGAACACCGGCCTCAACACTTATCTTGATACATTGGGCATCACTCATGAGTTCTCAGCCCCGTACATGCCGCAGTAGAATGGCATCGTGGAACGCAAGAATAGAACACTCATTGAGATGGCTCGGATGATGCTCGTGTTGGGGAACGTAGCAGAATTTTAATATTTTCCACGCATCACCAAGATCAATCTATGGAGTCATCTAGCAATGAGGGAGAGGGGAGTGCATCTACATACCCTTGTAGATCGCGATCGGAAGCGTTCAAGAGAACGGGGTTGACGGAGTCGTACTCGTCGTGATCCAAATCACCGATGACCGAGCGCCGAACGGATGGCACCTCCGCGTTCAACACACGTACGGTTGGGAAGACGTCTCCTCCTTCTTGATCCAGCAAGGGAAGGAGAGGTTGATGGAGATCCAGCAGCACGACGGCGTGGTGGTGGAAGCAGCGGTGATCTCGGCAGGGCTTCGCCAAGCTCCAACGAGAGAGAGAGGTGTTACGAGGGGAGAGGGAGGCGCCAAGGGCTTCAGGTACCGCTTCCCTACCTCCCCCCACTATATATAGGGCCCCTTGGGGGGGGGGGGGCGCCGGCCCTAGGAGATGGGATCTCCAAGGGGGGCGGCGGCCAAGGGGGACTTGCCCCCCAAGCCAAGTGGGGCGCCCCACCCCTAGGGTTTCCAACTTCAGCCCATGCGAGGCGCACCAGCCCACCAGGGGCTGGTTCCCCTCCCACTTCAGCCCATGGTGCCTTCCGGGATAGGTGGCCCCACCCAGTGGACCCCCGGGACCCTTCCGGTGGTCCCGGTACAATACCGATTACCCCTGAAACTGGACTTCCTATATATAAATCTTCACCTCCGGACCATTCCGGGACTCCTCGTGACGTCCAGGATCTCATCCGGGACTCCGAACAACTTTCGGGTTACCACATACTAATATCTCTACAACCCTAGAGTCACTGAACCTTAAGTGTGTAGACCCTACGGGTTCGGGAGACACGCAGACATGACCGAGACGACTCTCCGGTCAATAACCAACCGCGGGATCTGGATACCCATGTTGGCTCCCACATGTTCCATGATGATCTCATCGGATGAACCACGACGTCGAGGATTCAATCAATCCTGTATTCAATTCCCTTTGTCAATCGGTACGTTACTTGCCCGAGATTCGATCGTCGGTATCCCAATACCTCGTTCAATCTCGTTACCGGCAAGTCACTTTACTCGTACCGTAATGCATGATCCCGTGACCAAACACTTGGTCACATTGAGCTCATTATGATGATGCATTACCGACTGGGCCCAGAGATACCTCTCCGTCATACGGAGTGACAAATCCCAGTCTCGATCCGTGTCAACCCAATAGATGCTTTTGGGGATACCTGTAGTATACCTTTATAGTCACCCTGTTATGTTGTGACGTTTGGTACACCCAAAGCACTCCTACGGCATCCGGGAGTTACACGATCTCATGGTCTAAGGAAATGATACTTGACATTGGAAAAGCTCTAGCAAACGAACTACACGATCTTGTGCTATGCTTAGGATTGGTTCTTGTCCATCACATCATTTTCCTAATGATGTGATCCCGTTATCAATGACATCCAATGTCCATAGTCAGGAAACCATGTGACTATCTATTGATCAATGAGCTAGTTAACTAGAGGCTCACTAGGGACATGTTGTGGTCTATGTATTCACACATGTATTACGATTTCCGGATAACACAATTATAGCATGAACAATAGACAATTACCATGAACAAGGAAATATAATAATAACCATTTTATTATTGCCTCTAGGGCATATTTCCAACAATCTCCCACTTGCACTAGATTCAATAATCTAGTTACATTGTGATGAATCGAGCACCCATAGAGTTCTGGTGTTAATCATGTTTTGCTCGCAGAAGAGGTTTAGTCAACGGATCTGCGACATTCAGATCCGTATGCACTTTGCAAATATCTATGTCTCCATCTTGAACATTTTCACGAATGGAGTTGAAGCGACGCTTGATGTGCCTGGTCTTCTTGTGAAACCTGGGCTCCTTGGCAAGGGCAATAGCTCTAGTGTTGTCACAGAAGAGAGTGATCGGCCCCGACGCATTGGGTATGACTCCTAGGTCGGTGATGAACTCCTTCATCCAGATTGCTTCATGCGCTGCCTCCGAGGCTGCCATGTACTCCGCTTCACATGTAGATCCCGCCACGATGCTTTGCTTGCAACTGCACCAGCTTACTGCCCCACCATTCAAAATATACACGTATCCGGTTTGTGACTTAGAGTCATCCAGATCTGTGTCGAAGCTAGCGTCGACGTAACCCTTTACGACGAGCTCCTCGTCACCTCCATATACGAGAAACATATCCTTAGTCCTTTTCAGGTACTTCAGGATGTTCTTGACCGCTGTCCAGTGTTCCATGCCGGGATTACTTTGGTACCTTCCTACCAAACTTACGGCAAGGTTTACACCAGGTCTGGTACATAGCATGGCATACATGATAGACCCTATGGCTGAGGCATAGGGGACGACACTCATCTTTTCTCTATCTTCTGCCATGGTCGGACATTGAGCTGAGCTCAATTTCACACCTTGCAACACAGGGAAGAACCCCTTCTTGGACTGATCCATATTGAACTTCTTCAATATCTTATCAAGGTATGTGCTTTGTGAAAGACCTATGAGGCGTCTCGATCTATCTCTATAGATCTTGATGCCTAATATGTAAGCAGCTTCTCTAAGGTCCTTCATTGAAAAACACTTATTCAAGTAGGCCTTAATACTGTTCAAAAGTTCTATATCATTTCCCATCAAAAGTATGTCATCCACATATAATATGAGAAATGCTACAGAGCTCCCACTCACTTTCTTGTAAACGCAGGCTTCTTCATAAGTCTGCATAAACCCAAACGCTTTGATCATTTCATTAAAGCGAATGTTCGAACTCCGAGATGCTTGCACTAGCCCATAGATGGAGCGCTGGAGCTTGCATACCTTGTTAGCATTCTTAGGATCGACAAAACCTTCCAGCTGCATCATATACAATTCTTCCTTAAGAAAGCCGTTAAGGAATGCCGTTTTGACGTCCATTTGCCATATCTCATAATCATAGTATGCGGCAATTGCTAACATGATTCGGACGGACTTCAGTTTCGCTACGGGTGAGAAGGTCTCATCGTAGTCAACCCCTTGAACTTGTCGATAACCCTTAGCGACAAGTCGAGCCTTATAGATGGTAACATTACCATCCGTGCCCGTCTTCTTCTTAAAGATCCATTTATTCTCTATCGCTCGCCGATCATCGGGCAAGTCTGTCAAAGTCCATACTTTGTTTTCATACATGGATCCTATCTCGGATTGCATGGCTTCAAGACATTTGTTGGAATCTGGGCCCACCATTGCTTCTTCATAGTTCGAAGGTTCACCGTTGTCTAACAACATGATTTCTAGGATAGGGTTGCCATACCATTCTGGTGTGGAATGTGTCCTTGTGGACCTTCGAAGTTCAGTAGCAACTTGATCCGAAGTACCTTGATCATCATCATTAACTTCCTCTCTAGTCGGTGCAGGCACCACAGGAACATCTTCCTGAGCTGCACTACTTTCCGGTTCAAGAGGTAGTACTTCATCGAGTTCTACTTTCCTCCCACTTACTTCTCTCGAGAGAAACTCTTTCTCCAGAAAGGACCCGTTCTTGGCAACAAAGATCTTGCCTTCGGATCTGAGGTAGAAGGTATACCCAATGGTTTCCTTAGGGTATCATATGAAGACGCATTTTTCCGACTTGGGTTCGAGCTTTTCAGGTTGAAGTTTCTTGACATAAGCATCGCATCCCCAAACTTTTAGAACAACATCTTAGGTTTCTTCCCAAACCATAATTCATACGGTGTCGTCTCAACGGATTTAGACGGTGCCCTATTTAAAGTGAATGTAGCTGTCTCTAGAGCGTATCCCCAAAATGATAGCGGTAAATCAGTGAGTGACATCATAGATCGCACCATATCCAATAGAGTGCGATTACGACGTTCGGACACACTGTTACGCTGAGGTGTTCCAGGCGGCGTGAGTTGTGAAACGATTCCACATTTCCTTAAGTGCGTACCAAATTCATGACTTAAATATTCTCCCCCACGATCTAATCGTAAGAATTTTATCTTTTGGTCACGTTGATTCTCTACCTCATTCTGAAATTCCTTGAACTTTTCAAAGGTCTCAGACTTGTGTTTCATCAAATAGACATACCCATATCTACTTAAGTCATCAGTGAGAGTGAGAACATAACGATAGCCACCACGAGCCTCAACGCTCATTCGACCGCACACATCAGTATGTATAATTTCCAATAAGTTGGTTGCTCGCTCCATTGTTCCGGAGAACAGAATCTTGGTCATTTTACCCATGAGGCATGGTTCGCATGTGTCAAATGATTCGAAATCAAGAGACTCCAAAAGTCCATCTGTATGGAGCTTCTTCATGCGTTTGACCGATGTGACCAAGGCGGCAGTGCCACAGATATGTGGGACTATCATTATCAATCTTACATCTTTTGGTATTCACACTATGATTATGTGTAACATCACATTCGAGATTCATTAAGAATAAACCATTGACCAGCGGAGCATGACCATAAAACATATCTCTCATATAAATAGAACAACTATTATTCTCGGATTTAAATGAGTAGCCATCTCGTATTAAACGAGATCCAGATACAATGTTCATGCTCAAAGCTGGCACTAAATAACAATTATTGAGGTTTAAAACTAATCCCGTAGGTAAATGTAGAGGTAGCATGCCGACGGAGATCACATCGACCTTGGAACCATTCCCGACGCGCATCGTCACCTCGTCCTTCGCCAGTCTCCGCTTATTCCGCAGCTGCTATTTTGAGTTACAAATATGAGCAACCGCGCCTGTATCAAATACCCAGGAGCTACTACGAGTACTGGTAAGGTACACATCAATTACATGTATATCACATATACCTTTAGTGTTGCTGGCCTTCTTGTCCGCTAAGTATTTGGGGCAGTTCCGCTTCTAGTGTCCCTTTCCCTTGCAATAAAAGCACTTAGACTCAGGTTTGGGTCCATTCTTTGACTTCTTCCCGGCAACTAGTTTACCGGGCGCGGCAACTCCCTTGCCGTCCTTCTTGAAGTTCTTCTTACCCTTGCCTTTCTTGAAACTAGTGGTTTTATTGACCATCAACACTTGATGTTCCTTTTTGATTTCCACCTCCGCTGATTTCAGCATTGAAAATACTTCAGGAATAGTTTTCACCATCACCTGCATATTGTAGTTCATCACAAAGCTCTTGTAGCTAGGTGGGAGCGACTGAAGGATTCTGTCAATGACCGCCTCGTTTGGGAGGTTAATGTCCAGCTGGGACAAGCGATTGTGCAACCCAGACATTTTGAGTATGTGCTCACTGACAAAACTATTTTCCTCCATCTTACAACTGTAGAACTTGTCAGAGACTTCATATCTCTTGACCCAGGCATGAGCTTGGAAAACCATTTTCAGCTCTTCGAACATCTCATATGCTCAGTGTCGCTCAAAATGCTTTTGGAGCCCCGGTTCTAAGCTGTAAAGCATGCCGCACTGAACGAGGGAGTAATCATCAGCACGTGAATGCCAAGCGTTCATAACGTCTTGGTTCTCTGGGATGGGTGCATCACCTAGCGGTGCTTCTAGGACATATGCTTTCCTGGCAGCTATGAGGATGATCCTTAGGTTCCAGACCCAGTCTGTATAGTTGCTGCCATCATCTTTCAGCTTGGTTTTCTCTAGGAACGCGTTGAAGTTGAGGTTGACATGAGCGTTGTCCATTTGATCTACAAGACATTTTGCAAAGGTTTTTAGACTAAGTTCATGATAATTAAGTTCATCTAATCAAATTATTTAATGAACTCCCACTCAGATAGACATCCCTCTAGTCATCTAAGTGATACATGACCGAGTCAACTAGGTCGTGTCCGATCATCACGTGAGACGGACTAGTCATCATCGGTGAACATCTCCATGTTGACCGTATCTTCCATACGACTCATGTTCGACCTTTCGGTCTCTTGTGTTCCGAGGCCATGTCTGTACATGCTAGGCTCGTCAAGTCAACCTAAGTGTTTTGCATGTGTAAATCTGGCTTACACCCGTTGTATGTGAACGTTAGAATCTATCACACCCGATCATCACGTGGTGCTTCGAGACAATGAACTTTCGCAACGGTGCACAGTTAGGGGGAACACTTTCTTGAAATTATTGTGAGGGATCATCTTATTTACTACCGTCGTTCTAAGCAAATAAGAAGCAAAAAAAATGATAAACATCACATGCAATCAAATAGTGACATCATATGGCCAATATCATTTTCTCCTTTTGATCTCCATCTTTGGGGCGCCATGATCATCATCGTCACCGGCATGACACCATGATCTCCATCATCGTGTCTTCATGAAGTTATCTCGTCATCTATTACTTCTACTACTATGGCTAACGATTTAGCAATAAAGTAAAGTAATTACATGATGTTTATGTTGACACGCAAGTCATAAATAAATCAAGACAACTCCTATGGCTCCTGCCGGTTGTCATACTCATCGACATGCAAGTCGTGATTCCTATTACAAGAACATGATCAATCTCATACATCACATATATCATTCATCACATCCTTTTGGCCATATCACATCACATGGCACATGCTGCAAAAACAAGTTAGACGTCCTCTAATTGTTGTTGCAAGTTTTTACGTGGCTGCTATAGGTTTCTAGCAAGAACGTTTCTTACCTACGCCAAAACCACAACGTGATATGCCAATTTCTATTTACCCTTCATAAGGACCCTTTTCATCGAATCCGATTCGACTAAAGTGGGAGAGACAGACACCCGCTAGCCACCTTATGCAACTAGTGCATGTCAGTTGGTGGAACCAGTCTCACGTAAGTGTACGTGTAAGGTCGGTCCGGGCCGCTTCATCCCACGATGCCGCCGAATCAAGATAAGACTAGTAACGGCAAGTAAATTGACAAAATTAACGCCCACAACAACTTGTGTTCTACTCGTGCATAGAAACTACGAATAGACCTAGCTCATGATGCCACTGTTGGGGAACATAGCAGAATTTTAAAATTTTCTATGCATCACCAAGATCAATATATGGAGTCATCTAGCAACGAGGGAGAGGGGAGTGCATCTACATACCCTTGTAGATCGCGAGTAGAAGCGTTCAAAAGAACGGGGTTGATGGAGTCGTACTCGTCGTGATCCAAATCACCGATGACCGAGCGCCGAACGGACGGCACCTCCGCGTTCAACACACGTACGGTTGGGAAGATGTCTCCTCCTTCTTGATCTAGCAAGGGAAGGAGAGGTTGATGGAGATCCAGCAGCACAACGGCGTGGTGGTGGAAGCAGTGGTGATCTCGGCAGGGCTTCGCCAAGCTCCAACGAGAGAGAGAGAGAGGTGTTACGAGGGGAGAGGGAGGCGCCAAGGGCTTCAGGTACCGATGCCCTCCCTCCCCCCACTATATATAGGGCCCCTTGGGGGGGGGGCTCCGGCCCTAGGAGATGGGATCTCCAAGGGGGGCGGCGGCCAAGGGGGACTTGCCCCCCAAGCCAAGTGGGGCGCCCCACCCCTAGGGTTTCCAACCTTAGGCGTAGGGGGAGGCCCATGGGAGGTGCACCAGCCCACCAAGGGCTGGTTCCCCTCCCACTTCAGCCCATGGGGCCCTCCGGGATAGGTGGCCCCACCCGGTGGACCCCCGGGACCCTTCCAGTGGTCCCGGTACAATACCGATTACCCCCAAAACTAGACTTCCTATATATAAATCTTCACCTCCGGACCATTCTGGGACTCCTCGTGACGTCCGGGATCTCATCCGGGACTACGAGCAACTTTTGGGTTACCGCATACTAATATCCCTATAACCCTAGCGTCATCGAACCTTAAGTGTGTAGACCCTACGGGTTCGGGAACCATGCAGACATGACCGAGACAACTCTCCGGTCAATAACCAACAGCGGGATCGGGATACCCATGTTGGCTCCCACAAGTTCCATGATGATCTCATCGGATGAACCACGATGTCGAGGATTCAATCAATCCCGTATTCAATTCCCTTTGTCAATCGGTACGTTACTTGCCCGAGATTTAATCGTGGGTATCCCAATACCTCGTTCAATCTCGTTACCGGCAAGTCACTTTACTCGTACCGTAATGCATGATCCCGTGACCAAACACTTGGTCACATTGAGCTCATTATGATGATGCATTACCGAGTGGGCCCAGAGATACCTCTCCGTCATACGGAGTGACAAATCCCAGTCTCGATCCGTGTCAACCCAACAGATACTTTTGGGGATACCTGTAGTATACCTTTATAGTCACCCAGTTACATTGTGACGTTTGGTACACCCAAAGCACTCCTACGGCATCCGGGAGTTACACGATCTCATGGTCTAAGGAAATGATACTTGACATTGGAAAAGCTCTAGCAAACGAACTACATGATCTTGTGCTATGCTTAGGATTGGGTCTTATCCATCACATCATTCTCCTAATGATGTGATCCCGTTATCAATGACATCCAATGTCCATAGTCAGGAAACCATGACTATCTATTGATCAACGAGCTAGTTAACTAGAGGCTCACTAGGGACATGTTGTGGTCTATGTATTCACACATGTATTAGAATTTCCAGATAACACAATTATAGCATGAACAATAGACAATTACCATGAACAAGGAAATATAATAATATCCATTTTATTATTGCCTCTAGGGCATATTTCCAACAGCTCGATGAATACAAGACACCAAGAAAATTCTGGCCTGAAGCCCTTGATACTGCATGCCATGTCATCAACCGTGTTTATCTTCACAAGCTTCTGAACAAACATCCTATGAACTCCTCACTGATGAAATTCCACCCAGTGAGTCCATCAAGCTTATGGGAACGGGAGAAATCATACCATCTGAAGTACAGCCTGAAGAGGAACTTATCATCTCTGCACCTGATCAACCTGAAGACAATGCTCGGCCTGAAGACAATCCTTCGAACGATGACAATGATCAACAAGAGCAAAATCTTCGTCCAGTTCATCCTCGTGTTGCGAATGAAGTGCAGATTGAGAAGATAATCGATAGCATCAATGCATCTGGTCCACTCACTCGATCAAGGTCAACACAACTAGCAAATTTCTGTGGACACTTTGCATTCGTCTCAATATCAGAACCCAAGAAAGTTGATGAAGCCTTCATGGAACCTGAATGGATTCAAGCTATGCAAGAAGAGCGTTAACAGTTTGAGCTAAATAATGTATCAGAACTAGTCAAGCGTCCTGATCCTCGTAAACACAATATCATAGGCACTAAATGGATATATCGCAACAAGCAAGATGAGCATGGTCAAGGATACAGTCAAGTTGAAGGAATTGACTTCGATGAAACATTTGCTCCCGTGGCTAGGCTTGAAGCTATACGCATACTACTAGCCTATGAAAATCATCATAACATCCTTCTGTATCAAATGGATGTGAAGAGTGCTTTTCTCAATGGCAAGATTGGAGAAGAAGTGTATGTTGCTCAACCGCCTGGCTTTGAAGATCCAAAACATCCTGACATGGTTTATAAGCTCAACAAGGCACTGTATGGCCTCAAACAAGCCCCTCGTGCTTGGTATGACACACTCAAAGACTTCTTGAAGAGCAAAGGCTTCAAACCTGGTTCCTTGGATCCCACTCTCTTCATGAAGACATATGATGGTGAACTGTTTGTGTGCCAAATATATGTGGATGACATTATCTTCGACTGCACTAATCAGAAATACAGTGATGAGTTTGGATACATGATGCAAGAGCAATATTAGATGTCCATGATGGGTGAGCTGAAATTCTTCCTTGGTCTTCAAATATGACAGCAACGTAACGACATCTTCATGTCTCAAGAGAAATACCTCAAAGATTGCCTGAAGAAGTTTGGAATGCAAGACTGCAAAGGTTATATGACGCCAATGCCTACCAAGAGTCATCTAGATTCTGACGCCAATGGTAAAGAGTTCAATCAAAAGGTATACCGCTCCATGATTGGTTCTTTGCTTTATTTATGTGCATCTAGGCCAGATATCATGCTTAGTGTTTGCATGTGTGCCCGATTCCAAGCGGCACCAAAGGAATCGCATCACTTAGCTGTGAAGCGAATTCTTCGATATTGGCTTACACCCCAACACTAGGATTATGGTATCCAAAGGGCTCAAAGTTTGATCTAGTTGGATTCTCGGATGCTGATTATGCTGGTGACAAGGTGGATCGCAAGTCTACATCAGGCACATGTCACTTTCTCGGACGATCACTTGTGTGTTGGTCTTCAAAGAAGCAGAACTGTGTATCTCTCTCCACTGCTGAATCTAAATACATTGCTGCTGGATCTTGCTGCGCTCAGCTTCTATGGATGAAGAAAACACTCAAAGACTATGGCATTCATCTGAAGCAAAGTGCCACTCTACTGCGACAATGAAAGCGCCATTAAGATCGCCAACAACCCAGTTCAGCACTCGAAGGCAAAGCACATTCAGATCTGTCATCACTTTCTCAGAGATCATGTCATGAAGGAAGACATTGATATCATTCACGTCAACACTGAAGAGCAGCTGGCAGATATCTTCACAAAGCCCTTGGATGAGAAAAGGTTTTGCAAGTTGCGGTGTGAGCTAAATATCTTGGAATCCTCAAATGTCCTGTGATCATGCACACATCCTAACACTTATGCATGTTGATGACTTAGATGTGCAAACACACGAAGTAACGTATATCTTCAACTAATGAAGACTTACACCCTAAGTGTGAATACATTAATGCAGAATTTGACTTTGGAGCGCCACGATAATTGTGCCCCGTGTCTGGGTCTAATACTTCCTATATGGTGGGTAACGCCACCACCAAACTTGTGTTTGGAATACTTTCTGTTGGCGTTACATTTGCAAAGTCTTCACATTTTGTTTGTCTTTAATGTTAACATGGCTTCATGTTTATCTTCAATGTACTAATTTGGTTTCTGTCCTCTACAGCATTCACTTATAGCTATGTCTTCTAGTCGAGTCTTTTGAACTAAGTGAATGTGATCGGACCCTGACCTTTCTATGCTCCCGCCTTAAGTCTATCTATCCAAATCATATGCATTCTATTGAAACTGTCGAATGTCTTCGCTGCGTCCTTGTCATCAGAAGATACAGAGACAGACATTAAATCTGTTTTAAATGCTCAATCCTTTTTACCTGAAACCCGAAGAAGTGGGAACGACCACCCGACAATCCAGGCGTGCGTGGGAACGTGGAACAACCTCCTATGTGTTGCATGATCGCCACATGTCCTTCAGATGTGAACCGCGAGGGGCACCTGCGTAATAACGCTGTGCCGCCCTTGTCCCTATAAATACACGCCTCACCCCAGTCATTATCTCTTCTTCCACTCTCGCACAAACCCTAGCGCCACCGCTAGCCCTCGACGACGCCGGCGATGAAGCGCTTAGCTGCCGCGACCTCACTGACGCCGTCATCACGCCGGCCGCGGACATCGCCTTCTCCGCCATCACCGTAGGTGTCCTCCGTCGCCAAGTTAGGGCACAGAAGATCGAACTGCTCGGCTTCATCTCCTACTCTGTCTAGCAGTTCCTCGAGTGGTAAATAAAAACTCTTTTTATAGTCTTTTTGATCCTATAGATTCATCCTTTTCAACCACAAGTGGTTTATGTTCCTACAAAGTTGGATCTATCTCGTTCTGCATCTCATAACATGCCTAGTATGTTCACTTATGCTTCACAAAGTAGTTAGATTCCTCACTTGTACTTATTCGTGGATTCGTACAAATCTGGAACCAACTCTTTACATATGAGTGAATGTCTTCGCACGATGAGGTTAATGTCTTCTAAAACTGATTTATCTTCAAAATCTTCTAAGAATGCATATGACTTCTTCCCCTTCCCTCGCATCTCTAATACTGTCACAGGTACATGTCCGTGGGAGAATCCCTTGGTTCTCATAGTATGGATTCATTTGCAGAGTTCTTACAGCATCACATAAATTCTCCTGAAGCCAGTTCTTGTCTGACCAGTAGACGGAAGACTTTGACAGTGTTGAAGCCTTTCAGTCTAAACTTCATGGCAACTGAAAAATCAGTCAGGAAGGGCGGCAGACAGCACCGTGGAAACACTGCTAAGGACCTGCCACCGAATCTCTATGAGTTATACAAGTCATATCCAGAAGAAACCTATGGAGAACACAAGAACCGAATCCAATGGATTCGAAGACATTGGGCAGAGGAATGGTTCAAGTACAGATTCGTCACCGATGAATATGCTGAGAAGAATGCCCTAAAGGGCCCCTAGGGAGATATAATATACAAAGGTCTTCAGCCTAAGTCGAAGTCCGAAGCTATTGCTCAAGGCTTCTACCCCTGCATGATTCATGGACCTCAGCCTGCTAATGCCGACCCATCCTCTCTGTTATGGTGTCGTGAAGATAATCTGTTCAAGCTCAACTATCAGGCTGCAAAGAACTCGACCCAGGAAAACAAGAAGTCTTTGGGATTAGACTTCAACCCAGGCCTCTCTGCACCACGTGCTGACGGCACACGCGAAGCCGAACCAAATCTTATTGGGCCCTTCTACAACTTAGAAGGCCTCATCACTCACATTCAGGTTCAAGGGGCAGCCGTGGACCACTCTGCAGATGACATTGATTCTGATGAAGCGCCTGCACCACCGAAGCCTGTGAAGCAAAAGAAACTAAAGGCTTCAAAGCCCTCCTCTGCACCAAAGGTCTCACGGGCGAAGCCTCTGGCCACTGCACCTCCTGAAGTCAGTGTGCAGTCTGAAGATCTCTCACGCATCTCCAAGTCTGACAAGTTGAAAAAGCCCATGCAACCCACTGGTCAAGCACTGACTACTGCTGCTGTTTGGAGAAACGAGAATGACGCCATTGATCTGTCCAGCGACGACGATCTTTGCGATGACGCTCTTGAGCAATTGATAAAGAGCAAGCAAGAGGCGGAAATCTTCAATGATCTTCCCCTCTTTGATGTGGAAATCTTGTACAAATTTATTGATGAGTGGTTTGACTGCCCAGACCTCAGTTTTGATGATCTTCAGCTCCCGATTGGCCTTAGTGTCTCCTTCCACGGAGCCATTGCTCCTGAGCTGGCTCTTGCACAAAAGATTGTTGAGCTGAAGCACAAAATTGACTATGAAAAGGCTCAGTTCAAGAAGCACATGTCCAAGCTCAATGTTGAAGACATTCAAAACTTCAAGGTCATTGTCGGTGTCAAAACCGGCGGATCTCGGGTAGGGGGTCCCGAACTGTGCGTCTAAGGCGGATGGTAACAGGAGGCAGGGGACACAATGTTTTACCCAGGTTCGGGCCCTCTTGATGGAGGTAAAACCCTACGTCCTGCTTGATTGATATTGATGATATGGGTAGTACAAGAGTAGATCTACCACGAGATCAAAGAGGCTAAACCCTGGAAGCTAGCTTATGGCATGATTGTATGTATATGATCTATCGACTAGCCTGGCCTCGGTTTATATAATGTACCAGAGGCCCAGGATAACAAGAGTCCTAGCCGAATACGCCGGTGGGGAGGAGTCCTTGTCTTGATCGCCAAGTCTTGTGGGATCTTCCTTGTATGCGGCAGTTGTCCGAACTGGCCCATGAGTATACGGCCATGGGGGTCTTCGGCCCAATCTAACAGATCGGAAGATGACGTGGTGAGTACCCCCTAGTCCAGGACACCGTCAGTAGCCCCCTGAACCGGTCCTCAAGTTAGGGACGCTCCTCGATTCTTCTGAACCATTCTTCATCTTCGGTCGTCGATCTTGAAAACTGGTTCAACAAATCTTCTCATCTTCGATCTTGATGATCACCGAAATGCATTCGATAGGTTTACACTGTTGGACGTAGCAGAAATTCAAAAATTTTCCTACGTGTCACCAAGATCTATCTATGGAGAGACCAGCAACGAGTAGAAAGAGAGTGCATCTACATACCCTTGTAGATCGCTAAGCGGAAGCGTTCAAGTGAACGGGGTTGATGGAGTCGTACTCGTCGTGATTCAAATCACCGATGATCCTAGTGCCGAACGGATGGCACCTCCGCGTTCAACACACGTACAGCCCGGTGACGTCTCCCACGCCTTGATCCAGCAAGGAGAGAGGGAGAGGTTGAGGAAGACTCCATCCAACAGCAGCACAACGGCGTGGTGGTGGTGGAGGAGCGTGGCAATCCAGCAGGGCTTCGCCAAGCACCATGGGAGAGGAGGAGTAGGAAGAGAGGTAGGGCTGTGCCAGAACTTCGTGTATAGCTCCCATGCGCCTCCCCACTATATATAGGGGTGGAGGGGCTGGTTTCTTGCCCTCCAAGTCCATTGGGGCGTTGGCCAAGGTGGGAGGAAAGAAATCTCATTATTTCCTTCCCCACCGATTGTTATCCCCCCTTTTTAGGGATCTTGATATTATCCCTTCGGGATATGATCTTATTCCTTCTAAGGGGGGATCTTGGTGCGCCTTGACCAGGGGTGTGGGGCCTTGCCCCCACAACCCACGTCCATGTGGGTCCCCCCATGCAGGTGGGCCCCACTCCGGAACCTTCTAGAACCTTCCCGGTACAATACCAAAAAATCCCGAACATTTTCCGGTGGCCAAAATAGGACTTCCCATATATAAATCTTTACCTCCGGACCATTCCGGAACTCCTCGTGACGTCCGAGATCTCATCCGGGACTCCGAACAACATTCGGTAACCACATTCCTTTATAACCCTAGCGTCATCGAACCTTAAGTGTGTAGACCCTACGGGTTCGGGAGACATGTAGACATGACCGAGACGTTCTCCGGTCAATAACCAACAGTGGGATCTGGATACCCATGATGGCTCCCACATGTTCCACGATGATCTCATCGGATGAACCACGATGTCAAGGACTTAATCAATCCCGTATTCAATTCCCTTTGTCTATCGGTATGTTACTTGCCCGAGATTCGATCGTCGGTATCCAATACCTTGTTCAATCTCGTTACCGGCAAGTCACTTTACTCGTTCTGTAACACATCATCCCGTGATCAACTCCTTGGTCACATTGCGCATATGATGATGTCCTACCGAGTGGGCCCAGAGATACCTCTCCGTTTACACGGAGTGACAAATCCCAGTCTCGATCCGCATAAAACAATAGATACTTTTGGAGATACCTGTAGTGCACCTTTATAGTCACCCAGTTACGTTGTGACGTTTGATACACCCAAAGCACTCCTACGGTATCCAGGAGTTACACGCTCTCATGGTCGAAGGAAGAGATACTTGACATTGGCAAAGCTCTAGCAAATGAACTACACGATCTTTTGTGCTAGTCTTAGGATTGGGTCTTGTCCATCACATCATTCTCCTAATGATGTGATCCCGTTATCAACGACATCCAATGTCCATAGCCAGGAAACCATGACTATCTGTTGATCACAACGAGCTAGTCAACTAGAGGCCCACTAGGGACATATTGTGGTCTATGTATTCACACGTGTATTACGATTTCCGGATAATACAGTTATAGCATGAATAAAAGACAATTATCATGAACAAGGAAATATAATAATAATACTTTTATTATTGCCTCTAGGGCATATTTCCAACAGTCTCCCACTTGCACTAGAGTCAATAATCTAGTTCACATCGCCATGTGATTAACACTCACAGGTCACATCGCCATGTGACTAATACCCAAGAGTTTACTAGAGTCAGTAGTCTAGTTCACATCACTATGTGATTAACACTCAATGAGTTTTATGTTTGATCATGTTGCTTGTGAGAGAGGTTTTAGTCAACGGGTCTGAACCTTTCAGATCCGTGTGTGCTTTACAAATATCTATGTCATCTCCTAGATGCAGCTACCACGCTCTATTTGGAGCTATTCCAAACAACTGTTCTACTTGGAGCTATTCTAAATTATAGCTCCATTATATGTATCCGGTCTCTCTACTTAGAGCTATCCGGATAGGTGTCAATCTTGCATCGTCGTAACCTTTACGACGAACTCTTTTACCACCTCCATAATCGAGAAAATTCCTTAGTCCACTAGTTACTAAGGATAACTTTGACCGCTGTCCTGTGAGCCATTCTTGGATCACTCTTGTACCCCTTGACTGACTCATGGCAAGGCACACTTCAGGTGCGGTACACAGCATAGCATACTGAAGAGCCTACGTCTTAAGCATAGGGGACGACCTTCGTCCTTTCTCTCTATTCTGCCGTGGTCGAGCTTTAAGTCTTAACTTCGTACCTTACAACTCAGGCAAGAACTCCTTCTTTGACTGGTCCATCTTGAACACCTTCAAGATCATGTCAAGGTATGTGCTCATTTGAAAGTATTATTAAGCATTTTGATCTATCCTTATAGATCTTGATGCTCAATGTTCAAGTAGCTTAATCCAGGCTTTCCATTGAAAAACACTTTCAAAATAACCCTATATGCTTTCCAGAAATTCTACGTCATTTCTGATCAACAATATGTCAACAACATATACTCATCAGAAATTCTATAGTGCTCCCACTCACTTCTTTGGAAATACAAGTTTCTCATAAACTTTGTACAAACCCAAAATTTTTTGATCATCATCAAAGCATACATTCCAACTCCAAGATGCTCACTCCAGTCCTTAGAAGGATTGCTGGAGCTTTGCATACTTATTAGCATCTTTCGGGATTGACAAAACCTTCCGGTTGTATCACATACAACCTTTCCTCATTAAAATCGTCGAGGAAACAATGTTTTGACATCCTATCTGCAAGATTTCATAAATAATGCAGTAATCGCTAATATAATTCCAACAGACTCTTAGCATCGCTACGAGTGAGAAAATCTCATCGTAGTCAACTCCTTGAACTTGTCGGAAAACATCTTAACGACAAGTCGAGCTTTCTTAATGGTGACATTTACCATCATTGTCCGTCTTCCTTTTGAAATCCATCTGTACTCATTAGCCTTACGACCATCGAGCCGTTCTGCCAAAGTCTACACTTTGTTTTCATACATGGATCCTCTCTCGGATTTTATGGCCTCAAGCCATTTATCAGAATCCGGGTCCACCATCGCTTCTCCATAGCTCGTAGGTTCATTGTTGTCTAGCAACATGACCTTCAAGACAGGATTACGTACCACTCTGAAGTAGTACGCATCCTTGTCATCCTACGAGGTTTGGGAGTGACTTGATCCGAAGTTTCATGATCAATATCATAAGCTTCCACTTCAATTGGTGTAGGTGCCACAGGAACAACTCCCTGTGCCCTGTCACACACTAGTTGAAGAGACGGTTCAATAACCTCATCAAGTCTCCACCATCCTCCCACTCAATTCTTTCGAGAGAAACTTTTCCTCGAGAAAGGACCCGATTATAGAAACAATCCATATTGCTTTCGGATCTGAATTAGGAGGTATACCCAACTGTTTTGGGTTTCCTATGAAGATGCATTTTATCCGCTTTGGGTTCGAGCTTATCAACCTGAAACTTTTTCATATAAGCGTCGCAGCCCCAAACTTTTAAGAAACGACAACTTAGGTTTCTCTAAACCATAATTCATACGGTGTCATCTCATCGGAATTACGTGGTGCCCTATTTAAAGTGAATGTGGTTGTCTCTAATGCCTAACCCATGAACGATAGTGGTAATTCGATAAGAGACATCATGGTACGCACCATATCCAATAGGGTGCAACTATGATGTTCGGACACACCATCACATTATGGTGTTCCAGGCGGTATTAATTGCGAAACAATTTCCACAATGTCTTAATTGTGTGCCAAAACTCGTAACTCAGATATTCATCTCTATGATCATATCATAGACATTTTATCCTCTTGTCACAAATGATCTGCTACTTCACTCTGAAATTACTTGAACCATTCAATAATTCAGACTTGTGTTTCATCAAGTAAATATACTCAACATTTACTCGAATCATCTGTGAAGTAAGAACATAATGATATTCACTGCATGCCTCAGCACTCATTCGACTGCACACATCAAAATGTGTTACTTCCAACAAGTTGCTATCTTGTTCCATCTTACTGAAAATGAGGCTTTTCAGTCATCTTGCCCATGTGGTATGATTTGCATATCTCAAGTGATTCAAAATCAAGTGAGTCCGAACGATCCATTTGCATGGAGTTTCTTCATGCATATACACCAATAGACATGGTTCGCATGTCTCAAACTTTTCAAAAACGAGTGAGTCCAAAGATCCATCAACATGGAGCTTCTTCATGCGTTTTATACCATTATGACTTACATGGCAGTGCCACAAGTAAGTGGTACTATCATTACTATCTTATTACTTTTGGTATGAAAATGTGTATCACTACGACCGAGATTCAATAAACCATTCCTTTAGGTGCAAGACCATTGAAGGTATTATTCAAAAATAGAGTAACCATTATTCTCCTTAAATGAATAACCGTATTGCGATAGACATAATCCAATCATGTCTATGCTCAACGCAAACACCAATCTCGGTGGTAGAGGGAGCGTGCGATGCTTGATCATATTAACCTTGGAAACACTTCCAACATATATCGTCAGCTCACCTTTAGCTAGTCTCTGTTTATTCCGTAGCTTTTATTTCGAGTTACTAACACTTAGCAACCGAACCGGTATCCAATACCCTGGTGCTACTAGGAGTACTAGTAAAGTACACATTAACATAATGTATATCCAATATACTTCTATCGACCTTGCCAGCCTTCTCATCTACCAAGTATCTAGGGTAATGCTGCTCCAGTGGTTGTTCCCCTTATTACAGAAGCACTTAGTCTCGGGTTTGGGTTCAACCTTGGGTTTCTTCACTAGAGCAGCAGCTGAATTGCCGTTTCATGAAGTATCCCTTTGTTCCCTTGCCCTTCTTGAAACTAGTGGTTTCACCAACCATCAACAATTGATGCTCCTTCTTGATTTCTACTTTCGCGGTGTCAAACATCATGAATATTTCAAGGTTCATCATATCTATCCCTGATATGTTATAGTTAATCACGAAGCTCTAGCAGCTTGGTGGCAATGACTTTGGGGAAACATCACTATCTCATCTGGAGGATCAACTCCCACTCGATTCAAGTGATTGTAGTGCTCAGACAATCTGAGCACAAGCTCAACGATTGAGCTTTTCTCCCTTAGTTTGCAGGCTAAGAAAATCGTCGGAGGTCTTATACCTCTTGACGTGGGCACGAGCCTGAAATCCCAATTTCAGCCCTCGAAACATCTCATATGTTCCGCGACGTTTCGAAAACGTCTTTGGTGCCTCTACTTAAACCATTTAATTGAACTATCACGTAGTTATCAAAACGTGTATGTCCGATGTTCGCAACATCGACAAACGACGTTGGGGTTCAGCACACTGAGCGGTGCATTAAGGACATAAGCTTTCTACTGATCGCATAATCGCTACTATCAACTTTCAACTATATTTTCTCTAGGAACATATCTAAACAGTGGAACTAAAGCGCGAGCTTACGACATAATTTGCAAAAGGTCTTTTGACTATGTTCGGGATAATTAAGTTCATCTTATGAAACCCCCACTTAGATAGACATCCCTCTGGTCATCTAAGTGATCACATGATCCGAGTCAACTAGGCCGTGTCCGATCATCACGTGAGACGGACTAGTCATCATCGGTGAACATCTTCATGTTGATCGTATCTACCATACGACTCATGCTCGACCTTTCGGTCTCCGTGTTCCGAGGCCATGTCTGCACATGCTAGGCTCGTCAAGTTAACCCTAAGTGTTTTCGCTGTGTAAAACTGTCTTACACCCGTTGTATGTGAACGTAAGAATCCATCACACCCGATCATCACGTGGTGTTTAGAAGCGACGAACTGTAGCAACGGTGCACAGTTAGGGGAGAACACTTCTTGAAATTTTGTAAGGGATCATCTTATTTACTACCGTCGTCCTAAGCAAACAAGATGCATAAACATGATAAACATCACATGCAATCAAATAGTGACATGATATGGCCAATATCATTTTGCTCCTTTTGATCTTCATCTTCGGGGCTCCATGATCATCATCGTCACCGGCACGACACCATGATCTCCATCATCGTGTCTTCATGAAGTTGTCACGCCAACGACTACTTCTACTTCTATGACTAACACGTTTAGCAATAAAGTAAAGTAGTTTACATGGCGTTCTTCAATGACACGCAGGTCATACAATAAATAAAGACAACTCCTATGGCTCCTGCCGGTTGTCATACTCATCGACATGCAAGTCGTGAATCCTATTACAAGAACATGATCAATCTCATACATCACATATCATTCATCACATTCTTCTTGGCCATATCACATCACATAGCATACCCTGCAAAAACAAGTTAGACGTCCTCTAATTGTTGTTGCATGTTTTACGTGGCTGCTATGGGTTTCTAGCAAGAACGTTTCTTACCTATGCAAGACCACAACGTGATATGCCAATTGCTATTTACCCTTCATAAGGACCCTTTTCATCGAATCCGTTCCGACTAAAGTGGGAGAGACTGGCACCCGCTAGCCACCTTATGCACCAAGTGCATGTCAATCGGTGGAACCTGTCTCACGTAAGAGTACGTGTAAGGTCGGTCCGGGCCGCTTCATCCCACAATACCGTCGAAACAAGATTGGACTAGTAACGGTAAGCATATTGAACAACATCAATGCCCACAACTACTTTGTGTTCTACTCGTGCAAAGAATCTACGCAATAAACCTGGCTCTGATACCACTGTTGGGGAACGTAGCAGAAATTCAAAAAATTTCCTACGTGTCACCAAGATCTATCTATGGAGAGACCAGCAACGAGTAGAAAGAGAGTGCATCTACATACCCTTGTAGATCTCTAAGCGGAAGCGTTCAAGTGAACGGGGTTGATGGAGTCGTACTCGTCGTGATTCAAATCACCGATGATCCTAGTGCCGAACGGACGGCACCTCCGCGTTCAACACACGTACAGCCCGGTGACGTCTCCCACGCCTTGATACAGCAAGGAGAGAGGGAGAGGTTGATGAAGACTCCATCAAACAGCAGCACAACGGCGTGGTGGTGGTGGAGGAGCGTGGCAATCCAGCAGGGCTTCGCCAAGCACCATGGGAGAGGAGGAGTAGGAAGAGAGGTAGGGCTGTGCCAGAACTTCGTGTATAGCTCCCATGCGCCTCCCCGCTATATATAGGGGTGGAGGGGATGGTTTCTTGCCCTCCAAGTCCATTGGGGTGTTGGCCAAGGTGGGAGGAAAGAAATCTCATTATTTCCTTCCCACCGATTGTTATCCCCCCTTTTTAGGGATCTTGATCTTATCCCTTCGGGATATGATCTTATTCCTTCTAAGGGGGGATCTTGGTGCGCCTTGACCAGGGGTGTGGGGCCTTGCCCCCACAACCCACGTCCATGTGGGTCCCCCCATGCAGGTGGGCCCCACTCCGGAACCTTCTAGAACCTTCCCGGTACAATACCGAAAAATCCCGAACATTTTCCGGTGGCCAAAATAGGACTTCCCATATATAAATCTTTACCTCCGGACCATTCCGAAACTCCTCGTGACGTCCGGGATCTCATCCGGGACTCCGAACAACATTCGGTAACCACATACAAACTTCCTTTATAACCCTAGCGTCATCGAACCTTAAGTGTGTAGACCCTACGGGTTCGGGAGACATGTAGACATGACCGAGACGTTCTCCGGTCAATAACCAACAGCGGGATCTGGATACCCATGATGGCTCCCACATGTTCCACGATGATCTCATCGGATGAACCACGATGTCAAGGACTTAATCAATCCCGTATTCAATTCCCTTTGTCTATCGGTATGTTACTTGCCCGACATTCGATCGTCGGTATCCAATACCTTGTTCAATCTCGTTACCGGCAAGTCACTTTACTCGTTCCGTAACACATCATCCCGTGATCAACTCCTTGGTCACATTGCGCATATGATGATGTCCTACCGAGTGGGCCCAGAGATACCTCTCCGTTTACACGGAGTGACAAATCCCAGTCTCGATCCGCATAAAACAATAGATACTTTCGGAGATACCTGTAGTGCACCTTTATAGTCACCCAGTTACGTTGTGACGTTTGATACACCCAAAGCACTCCTACGGTATCCAGGAGTTACACGCTCTCATGGTCGAAGGAAGAGATACTTGACATTGGCAAAGCTCTAGCAAATGAACTACACGATCTTTTGTGCTAGTCTTAGGATTGGGTCTTGTCCATCACATCATTCTCCTAATGATGTGATCCCGTTATCAACGACATCCAATGTCCATAGCCAGGAAACCATAACTATCTGTTGATCACAACGAGCTAGTCAACTAGAGGCTCACTAGGGACATATTGTGGTCTATGTATTCACACGTGTATTACGATTTCCGGATAATACAGTTATAGCATGAATAAAAGACAATTATCATGAACAAGGAAATATAATAATAATACTTTTATTATTGCCTCTAGGGCATATTTCCAACATACACGTCGGGTATCCGAGGAGCCCCTTTAAATTTCCGGCCTTTATCAATTCCTTGTAATTTTTATGACACACCTCGGGTTTGAAGTTGTTCCCGGGAGGCAGTGTCCTCTTGCGTCCGAGCTCCAATGCCGGACTGCATTCGAGGTATCTTTTGCAGCCGAGCACCAACGCCGGACCGCTTCCCAGCTCTAACGCCGGAATGTATCCGAGCTCCAACGCCGGACTATGTATCCGAGCTCCAACGCCGGACTGTATCCGAGCTCCAACGCCGGACTGTATCCAAGGTGTCGTAAATCACCTTGGTTTAAAGAAGTTTGAAGGAGTTTAGCCGAGCTTAATGCTGGAAATGCCCTCTATGGAGCCAGCCACTAGCGCCCGAGCTTTATGCCGGACTGCTTCCGAGGTGGTGCACCACCCCGACTGTGGGCCGATTTTTTGTCAATATTTTTTATTATTGCAATTTATTCTCTGCCGAGATATATGGCCAGTAGCCCTCAAGGTGTGTATCGGTCTAAAACCCGAGATGCACATGAAGGATGACATAAGACCGCTGATCCTAGTAGCCACTGAGACTTAGGTTGATTTGCAAAATCGGTCTGAGGATCAAGTCCTAGCTCGGCAGAATACTTCGGGACACAAAAAGCGGCGTGCTTAGTCCTCGAGACTCAGGTTGGGTGCGGCCGACTATAACACCCTCGATGCGGCTATATCTCCCACGTGTCGAAGCACGACTTAGAGGCATAACCGCATTGAAAGCAATGTCACAAGTGAGGTAATCTTCGCAAACAACCCATGTAATACAATAAGGGAAAAGAGATACATAGTTGGCTTACAATCGCCACTTCACACAATTACATGAATAAAGCATTACATCATCCAGATACAATCAGGGTCCGACTAAGGAACCAAAATAAAAGAAGAACCCCAAATGCGACAAGGTCCCCGATCGACCCCAACTGGGCTCCACTACTGATCAACTAGAATGAAACAACACAAAGGACAAGATCTTCATCGAGCTCCTCCTGAGCTTGGTTGTGTCTTCTGCACGGACTCGTCGGCACCTGCAAGCTGGTTTTGGAAGTATCTGTGAGTCACGGGGACTCAGCAATCTCACACCCTCGCGATCAAGACTATTTAAGCTTATGGGTAAGGTAAAAGGTATGAGGTGGAGCTGCATCAAGCGACTAGCATATATGGTGGCTAACATACGCAAAAGAGAGCGAGAAGAGAAGGCAAAGCACGATCGAGAAACTATGATCAAGAAGTGATCCTAGAGCAACCTACGTCAAACATAACTCCAACACCGTGTTCACTTCCCAGACTCCGCCGGAAAGAGACCATCACGGTTACACACACGGGTGATGCATTTTAATTAAGGTCAACTTCAGGTTTTCTACAACTGGACATTAACAAATTCCCATCTGCCCATAACCGCGGGCACGGCTTTTGAAAGTTCAAATCCCTGCAGGGGTGTCCCAACTTAGCCCATCACAAGCTCTCACGGTCAACGAAGGATATTCCTTCTAGCGGGAAGACCCGATCAGACTCGGAATCCTGGTTACAAGACATTCAGACAATGGTAAAACAAAACCAGCAACACCGCCCGAATGCACCGACAAATCTCGATAGGAGCTGCACATATCTCGTTCTTAGGGCACACTCAGGTGAGCTCTCCATACAACTAAAACCAAACCCCGAGTTTCCCCGAGGGGGCGCTGCATAGGACTCTAGTTTGGACCAACATTCAGAGGAGCACTGGCCCGGGGAGTTAAAATAATGATGACCCTCAGGAGCGTGACTCCCAAGGGAAAAGAAAAGGCTAGGTGGCAAATGGTAAAACCAATGTTGGGCATTGCTGGAGGAGTTTTATTCAAGGCGAACTATCAAGGGGTTCCCATAATAGCCCAACCGCGTAAGGAACACAAAATCCGGGAACATAACACCGATATGACGGAAACTAGGGTGGCAAGAGTGGAACAAAACACCAGGCATAAGGTCGAGCCTTCCACCCTTTACCAAGTATATAGATGCATTAATTAAATAAGATATATTGTGATATCCCAACAAGTAAACATGTTCCAAACAAGGAACAACATCTCCATGTTCCAACAAGGAACAAACTTCAATCTTCACCTGCAACTAACAACGCTATAAGAGGGGCTGAGCAAAGCGGTAACATAGCCAAACAACGGTTTGCTAGGACAAGGTGGGTTAGAGGCTTGGTTCAACAATATGGGAGGCATGATAAGCAAGTGGTAGGTATCACAGCATAGGCATAGCAAAAGAGCGAGCAACTAGCAAGCAAAGATAGAAGTGATTTCGGGGGTATGGTCATCTTGCCTGAAATCCCGCAAGGAAGAAGAACGAGTCCATGAAGAAGACAAACAGACATAGTCGAACGGATCCTCACACGCACGACGTTACCGGATTACCGAGAAGAAGTACACCGGAAAGAAAGCAAACAACATAGTAAACAACCACCACATAAGCATGGCACGATGCACAATCAAGTATGATGCATGTCCGGTTTAAAGAGGCATGGCATGGCAAAATGCACAAGCAACCCTACAAATTAAGTGGAACTCAATATGCAACGAGTTGCATATTGACGAAACACCACGACAAGTTATTTAGTTCGATCTCGTTTATGTACCCAACAATATTAAATGTTGTTAAACATGGCAAGAGGGTGAAGCAAAGTAAAACTACCTATCTAGTCAAGTTTAAATGAGGCCGGAAGTAACGAACAACAATTCCGGTAAAACCTCATATGCATATATTAGGTTTGGTACTGTTCTGACCTAAACATTATTTTAGAGTTGTTAATCATGCAAGATGAGTACACCATGTTAAACTAGGAATTTTTCTACCCCATTTACATATAAAGATTATTTAATTCGGAGCTACGGTTATTTAGTTATGAAATAAATCATTTTAGTGAGTTATTTAAGCAAATTTAAACAAACAGCATTTTAAACATTTCAAACATAGATGAAAGTTGGATATTATTAAACTAGACAAAATTCTAAGCAACTTTCATATATAATTCATTTTAATCCGATGCACCAATTGTGAGTTATTATATGCATGGTCCACAAGGGCTTTTCTGCAAAACTGGCAAACTCTGGATAATTAGGAAAATCCCAGGCGCTGAAAAAAACATCGCGGGCCAAACCTAGAACAGTAGCATGGGCGCGGAATAGCATGTTGCGCCCAGTGCAATGTATAGGTGGGGGCAGCTCACCATGGGCTTCGGCCCAGCTGGAAGTAGAGGAGGCCGGCGATAGCGTTTCTGGGCCTCGGGCCGTGCACTGGACTGGATGAAGCTGGGGCGGCGCTGGGCCTTGGCGCCTGTCGATGGAGGCGCCCAGTTGGGCCTTGGCGTGATCGAACCAGGAGGCAGGGCGTGGTCAACGTGCCCACGACCACAATGAGCAGAGGATGCCCCGGTTGCAGAGGAGGCAGGAAACGGGGCACTCTAACGAGGAAGAAGGCCGTCGCGGGCTCTCGGGCATGGGGAAGCTGAGCACGAACGGATCCAGGGCGCGGGAAGCCCGTTCCCGGTGGCGGTGGGCTTGACGAAGAAGAGCAACAGCGGACATGAGCGGCTCGAGGAGGGGAACTTGGCGAGGGGTTCCGCAGGCGCGGGAACACCGGAGATGGCTGGGGACGCGGGGACTGCGTCAGATCCGGCCGGCGGGAGCCCGTCACTGAAGATGGTGGCACCGGCTGATTTCAGGCGCAGGGAAGGGGCACCTGGCGCGGATTGCGAGGAAGCTAGAGGGCGATGCTCCATTCCACGGCCATGGCGTCGTTCCTGCAGCAATGCAGTACAGAGAGAGAGGGAGATTACACAGAGAGGCAGGGGAAGAAGGAAAACGGGAGGAGGGTCAGAAGAGAAGGGAGGCGCGGGACGAGGCAACTCCGTCGGGGCTGTTCTGGTGACTCGCCGGACGGCGACGTTGAGGAGCTCGGGAGCTCGATCTGGGAATCGGGCATAAAAAGGGTGATTGGTCGGGCGTGGAAACTGAGGAGGAGCGGGGGGTTGGTGGGGATCGATGGATGGATGGGTCGATAGAATAGGCACTGCTCTAGTTGGTGGGAGGCTGAAAGCGAGGATGATGCGGGATAGATCCCGAGAGAACAGTGGAGGCGGCGGACACAGATGGATGGGACAGGATAGGTTAGGTTTGATCTGATATTTATATCAGAAGAGTTTAGGTTAGGGGTTAACTCGTCCCTCCGATCGTAATCGGGCGGTCAAGAAAAATAGGCTAGGGAGACCAAATGAGAAAACGATGATGTTTTGTAGACGTTCGGGGATGATCCGGACACAACGGTAGCGACAGCCCGAGTCGGGTCCGGGACAGCTTTCGGGCACGCGCGCGCGAGGAGGGTCGCGGGCTGACGAGAGAGGTTAGGTAGGGCCTGGCGGTAGGTAGTGAGCTGTGTAGACGGTCTCAAGCTAAGAGAAGAGAAGAGAGGGAGGCCCGGCGACTGTTTTCGGAGACCGAAAACGTCCGACGTGTGCCCAACTATATTGCCGCTATAGTTGACGGTTAGGCTATCAAACGAACTCCGAACGCGATGAAACTTGGCGGGCGGTCTACTGACAACAAAACAACACCACACGCCAACTCTCATCCCATTCCGAGAAAATTTTCCGGCCACTTATAAAATACTATTTCGGACATGCCGCGGGCGCGTGCAAGTGTGGTTGGGCTCACAACGGACAACGGATGGAACTGGGGGAACACGGACGGATGCAAGTTTTGAAAACATGATGATGCAATGCACATGATGACATGACAAGATGCAACACGCAAGCAAATGACATTGCAACGACGGCGAATAACTGGAAGACACCTGGCACATCGGTCTCGAGGCGTTACAACACTCCACCACTATGAGAGGATCTTGTCCCGAGATCTAGAACGGCACCGGAGGGACAACGGAAGAGAAAGAGGAGAGGTAAAAAAACTAAGTTGCTTCTTTGACAAACGAGTGATACCAAAGAACCTTGAAAAGGTTGCGCAAAATGAAAGAAAGAAAGCAACGGAGAAGAACAAAGTTGAAAGCACTCCGTTAAGAAAGAGGAATAAGAAAGAACCGATTCGGGTAGCACTTCGGTTGAAAAGAGATGAAGACTTGATAAAATGAGAGAACTTGAGCAAAAGGGACACAACACTCCGGTTAAATGGATAAGCCAAGAAAAGAACACGATCCTGACAAAACAAGAAGATGGGTTGAAGAGAGCAACATCACAAAGCCTCCGGAACAAAATTAAGAATGGAATGGAATGAATGAAGGGAAACAAGATCTTGAAGGAGCACTCTTACAACAAATGCTAGAATGGAGTTGTTGGAAAACCAATGACGAAAAGAATAAGCTTGATATGGTCTTAGGGAATACATCTCAAGTTATGAGGTGACAACCTGCCACTCACGGAAAAAAGAAATGGATTGGCATGAAACAAGGAGACGAGAAAGCTATTTCACCGGGAGGATAACAAAGAACTTGGGTCTTTTATAAGCACCATAGATAGCAACAAACCTTAGGGAAGGCTTTAGGTGAAATATAACCCAAGATAACTCCAAAGAAGAGATTGATGGATTTAAAATACCTCATTCTTAACAATATGTGAATCATGAAGCATGAACTCAAATTATCAAGAATGACATAATACCACCTACAATGGTACGGAAGAAAGAATTGCACTCCGGATTGCAAGATGAAGAATACTTGAGCTCCTTAGGAAAGAACCTCGATGAAAACTTCGAGAAGGGATAAAATCCTTGATGAACCATCATGTAGAACCTCCATGAAGAACCCCGGTAAACAAAGGAATGAAAAGAAAGAGAAATTTAAAACATGAGGTGAATCCTTGCAATGATTAGATGGATCTCCGTGGCGATATAATTGAAAGAGGTTGGAACTCCGGGAAAAAGATAAGATGAACAATTGACAATGAGAATTAGTTATTGTGAACAAACTCCGGAGGAACGAATCCATCATTTGGGTGAAGCAAGAATAAGAATTATGTTATGCGTATCCTCCACCAATTCAAATTGATGACAAACAACGGATTTGGCATACTACTTATTCTCGTAGAAAGGATTAAGATAGATATAGCGTAAACTTGAGAAGGTCTTCGACGAACCACCGATAGGATTTGAGAGAACAAAAGAATTGATATGATAGCCAAGGAAGAGAGATCTTCAACGAACCACCGTATGAATTGGAAAAGAACAAAGTAAAAGGTAAAGAAACACCGGGAAGTATTATGAAATGAACGAAGAAACTTGAGAGAATTTAGATGCAAGTGAACGAAAAATCACGAGTTGATTAGAGGATATTTGAATGATGCACCGGTAAGATTTGGAGAATGAGAGCTGCCAGCTGAAATGAATAATAATGAGATGATGGCCTCCGGAGAATCAAACTGAAAAAGACTTCTGAAATGATCCGGATGAATGAAAAGAATTCTCACAATCAAAACAATTATGGGAGGATGGCAGAGAATGGGGCAAGATTAAAGAGAAACTCTTCTTCGGTCTTCAAATGTTGAGAATGACGATGAGAAACACCACCAATAATTGTAGAGGTACTCCGGGATGATAAATGGAAAGGTTGAGCCAACGATGAAAAGAATTTTGAAAGATCTTGGAGAAAGACATTTGACTGATGACAATTCATTCTTACATCAAACTTTGAAAAATTTAAGAATGACTCCAGTCAAATTAGAAGAGTCGGGTAAGATCCTGGGAAAAGACCTGTGGGTTAGGGCCCACTCAAAAGAAAACACCGTTGAAAGATTTAAAAGATAGATTGCGCCGGTTGAATTAAATGACTTGAATGAGATAACATCCTCGAAATAGGTTGAACTGATCTTGAATGAAAAGACGAGCCTTCTGAGATATTTTGAGCACTCCGGGACAATAGAATAGCGAGAGGTGAACGATTAAGAATTTCACCGGCATGAGAAAACCTTGAAATGAGGAAAAGGGTAAAGAAACACCAAAAGCTTGAATTGAATCCACCGGAGGAGATAAAAGAAACAAAGAATGATAAACTTGAGGCTCCGTTAGAATCTTCACGAGCATCACCGGGTAAGAGCATTGACGGAAAAGGAATGGAGAGACTTCACATGAATAAGATGGCCACTTGATCAAGAAATCTGAATCCTTGAAGAAAAAAGGGTGGGTGGGTGGGAAAAACAAAGTCAACTTGGAACGGATGAAGGCAACACCATTGAGAAGAACTGATACTTGATCTTGCGGATGTTGAAATGATCGGATCCGCTTGAAGAGAAACACACCGGTTGAAAAGGATTGACAAGACAATCTCGATGATCAAGAAGGATTGCTATTCACATCGGAGTATGAGAACACCATTTAGGAAAGGTATGGAATCAACTCTTGACATTGAAGCAACTCGAATACCACAACTCCAAACAAAAACAAAGGATTGGCTTGCAGAATAAGCCGGAACAAATATATGATAGAGATTTCGTCCGAAGTTTTTGTGGTGGGGCCTACACGGGCTCGATCGTACAACACCATCATGTACAAGGCAGTGCACATGACATATGAAGCGTCCCCGAGTCGGCATAGCCAAGGACTCTTTAAGACACAACGAGACCACTGTAAAACCAACCGTGGATAGGCGGACCACTAGACGTCGAACCCCAATTTCATATCATACATCTGTCGGAAAGATATCCTAAGATCTACTTGAATTCCCACTTATAAACTCCCGAAATTTTCCGGTTATGCAATCAGGTGTTGGGGATACAGGGGAAGCATAATATCTCACCCAAACTAGCAAATCCTACATCCAGCTGTATCCATCCTTCAACACATAACCAAGAAACCTTCGGAAATCGTCTACCTCAACCTTCGAAAAGCATCCGTTATACGAGTTATGGCAATACTCCCAAACTCCCACCCCAGCACTGGGTGGCGTCGAGGTTATCTCACCAACAAATGCATAAAAGAGATTTTCGATGTCGGCGAACTAAACTCAGGTATTCCAGAACTGCAATGATAAAATTGTGACGACAACACCTCGGAGCTCAACTCCCCGGGACACTGCCACAACCCCTAAATGACAGGAGGCACCAAGGACAATGTTCTCATCACAAAACCATCGGAACGATTCCAAGATACCTGCGTGATCCTAAATTTTTTTAGTGAAATTTGAGAAGAGAAGAGTCAAAAATCTATGTCAGGATGCCTTACCAGAGCGATGAAGGGACTGGGAGTAAAAAGAATTCCTAACTCTCCGATATATATAATCCTAAATGACTCAAAACATTTTTCTAGACTCAACAACGTCCGCTAATTCGATCAAGCAGGGGGGCTCCTAAGGTCGGGGAAAGCTCTGATACCAACTTGTAACGCCCTCGATGCGGCTATATCTCCCACGTGTTGAAGCACGACTTAGAGGCATAACCGCATTGAAAGCAATGTCGCAAGTGAGGTAATCTTCGCAAACAACCCGTGTAATACAATAAGGGAAAAGAGATACATAGTTGGCTTAGAATCGCCACTTCACACAATTACATGAATAAAGCATTACATCATCCAGATACAATCAAGGTCCGACTAAGGAACCAAAATAAAAGAAGAACCCCAAATGCGACAAGGTCCCCGATCGACCCCAACTGGGCTCCACTACTGATCAACTAGAACGAAACAACACAAAGGACAAGATCTTCATCGAGCTCCTCCTAAGCTTGGTTGTGTCTTCTGCACGGACTCGTCGGCACCTTCAAGCTGGTTTTGGAAGTATCTGTGAGTCACAGGGACTCAGCAATCTCACACCCTCGCGATCAAGACTATTTAAGCTTATGGGTAAGGTAAAAGGTATGAGGTGGAGCTGCAGCAATCGACTAGCATATATGGTGGCTAACATACGCAAAAGAGAGCGAGAAGAGAAGGCAAAGCACGATCGAGAAACTATGATCAAGAAGTGATCCTAGAGCAACCTACGTCAAACATAACTCCAACACCGTGTTCACTTCCCAGACTCCGCCGGAAAGAGACCATCACGATTACACACGCGGTTGATGCATTTTAATTTAAGGTCAACTTCAGGTTTTCTACAACCGGACATTAACAAATTCCCATCTGCCCATAACCGCGGGCACGGCTTTCGAAAGTTCAAATCTTTGCAGGGGTGTCCCAACTTAGCCCATCACAAGCTCTCACGGTCAACGAAGGATATTCCTTCTAGCGGGAAGACCCGATCAGACTCGGAATCCCGGTTACAAGACATTCCGACAATGGTAAAACAAAACCAGCAACACCGCCCGAATGTGCCGACAAATCCCGATAGGAGCTGCACATATCTCGTTCTCAGGGCACACTCAGATGAGCTCGCCATACAACTAAAACCAAACCTCGAGTTTCCCCGAGGGGGCGCTGCACAAGACTCTAGTTTGGACCAACACTCAGAGGAGCACTGGCCCGGGGGTTAAAATAATGATGACCCTCAGGAGCGCGACTCCCAAGGGAAAAGACAAGGCTAGGTGGCAAATGGTAAAACCAATGTTGGGCATTGCTGGAGGAGTTTTATTCAAGGCGAACTGTCAAGGGGTACGCATAATAGCCCAACCGCGTAAGGAACGCAAAATCCGGGAACATAACACCGATATGACGGAAACTAGGGCGGCAAGAGTGGAACAGAACACCAGGCATAAGGCCGAGCCTTCCACCCTTTACCAAGTATATAGATGCATTAATTAAATAAGATATATTGTGATATCCCAACAAGTAAACATGTTCCAAACAAGGAACAACATCTCCATGTTCCAACAAGGAACAAACTTCAATCTTCACCTGCAGCTAACAAAGCTATAAGAGGGGCTGAGCAAAGCGGTAACATAGCCAAACAACGGTTTGCTAGGACAAGGTGGACTAGAGGCTTGGTTCAACAATATGGGAGGCATGATAAGCAAGTGGTAGGTATTGCAGCATAGGCATAGCAAAAGAGCGAGCAACTAGCAAGCAAAGATAGAAGTGATTTCGAGGGTATGGTCATCTTTCCTGAAATCCCGCAAGGAAGAAGAACGAGTCCATGAAGAAGACAAACGGACGTAGTCGAACGGATCCTCACACGCACGACGTTACCGGATTACCGAGAAGAAGTACACTGGAAAGAAAGCAAACAACATAGTAAACAACCACCACATAAGCATGGCACGATGCACAATCAAGTATGATGCATGTCCGGTTTAAAGAGGCATGGCATGGCAAAATGCACAAGCAACCCTACAAATTAAGTGGAACTCAATATGCAACGAGTTGCATATTGACGAAACACCACGACAAGTTATTTAGTTCGATCTCGTTTATGTACCCAACAATATTAAATGTTGTTAAACATGGAAAGAGGGTGAAGCAAAGTAAAACTACCTATCTAGTCAAGTTTAAATGAGGCCGGAAGTAATGAACAACAATTCCGGTAAAACCTCATATGCATATATTAGGTTTGGTACTGTTCTGCCCTAAACATTATTTTAGAGTTGTTAATCATGCAAGATGAGTACACCATGTTAAACTAGGCATTTTTCTACCCCATTTACATATAAATATTATTTAATTCGGAGCTACGGTTATTTAGTTATGAAATAAATCATTTTAGCAAGTTATTTAAGCAAATTTAAACAAACAGCATTTTAAACATTTCAAACATAGATGAAAGTTGGATATTATTAAACTAGACAAAATTCTAAGCAACTTTCATATATAATTCATTTTAATCCGATGCACCAATTGTGAGTTATTATATGCATGATCCACAAGGGCTTTTCTGCAAAACTGGCAAACTCTGGATAATTAGGAAAATCCCAGGCGCTGAAAAAAAAACATCACGGGCCGAACCTAGAACAGGAGCATGGGCGCGGAATAGCATGTTGCGCCCAGTGCGACGTATAGGTGGGGGCAGCTCACCATGGGCTTCGGCCCAGCTGGAAGCAGAGGAGGCCGGCGATAGCGTTTCTGGGCCTCGGGCCGTGCGCTGGGCTGGATGAAGCTGGGGCGGCGCTGGGCCTTGGCGCCTGTCGATGGAGGCGGCCCAGTTCGGTGGATCTGGAGGCCGACTGGCTTGGTGCTGGGCCTTGGCGTGATTGAACCAGGAGGCAGGGCGTGGTCAACGTGCCCACGACCACAACGAGCACAGGATGCCCCGGTTGCAGAGGAGGCAGGAAACGGGGCACTCTGACGAGGAAGAAGGCCGTCGCAGGCTCTCAGGCATGGGTAAGCTCAGCACGAACGGATCCAGGACTCGGGAAGCCCGTTTCCGGTGGCGGTGGGCTTGACGAAGAAGAGCAGCAGCGGACAGGAGCGGGTCGAGGAGGGGAACTTGGCGAGGGGTTCTGCAGGCACGGGAACACCGGAGATGGCCGGGGACGCGGGGACTGCGTCGGATCCGGCCGGTGGGAGCCCGTCACTGAAGATGGTGGCACCGGCTGATTTCAGGCGTAGGGAAGGGGCACCTGGCACGGATTGCGAGGAAGCTAGAGGGCGATGCTCCATTCCACGGCCATGGCGTCATTCCTGCAACGATGCAGTACAGAGAGAGAGGGAGATTACATAGAGAGGTAGGGGAAGAAGGAAAATAGGAGGAGGTTCAGAAGAGAAGGGAGGCGCGGGACGAGGCAACTCTGTCAGGGCTGGTATGGTGACTGTTGGGGAACGTAGTAATTTCAAAAAAATTCCTACGCACACGCAAGATCATGGTGATGCATAGCAACGAGAGGGGAGAGTGTGATCTACATACCCTTGTAGATCGACAGCGGAAGCGTTAGCACAACGCGGTTGATGTAGTCGTACGTCTTCACGGCCCGACCGATCAAGCACCGAAACTACGACACCTCCAAGTTTTAGCACACGTTCAGCTCGATGACGATCCCCGGACTCCGATCCAGCAAAGTGTCGGGGAAGAGTTCCGTCTGCACGACGGCGTGGTGACGATCTTGATGTACTATCATCGCAGGGCTTCGCCTAAGCACCGCTACAATATTATCGAGGATTATGGTGGAAGGGGGCACCGCACACGACTAAGAATATGATCACGTGGATCAACTTGTGTGTCTAGGGGTGCCCCCTGCCCCCGTATATAAAGGATCAAGGGGAGGAGGCCGGCCGGCCCCTATGGCGCGCCAAGGAGGAATCCTCCTCCTAGTAGGAGTAGGACTCCTACTAGGAGGGGGAAAGAAGTGGGGAGGGAGAAGGAAAGCGGGGCGCCGCCCCCCCTCTCCTAGTCCAATTCGGACCAGGGGGAGGAGGCGTGCGGCCCACCTTTGTCTGCCCCTCTCTCTCTCCACTAAGGCCCATATGGCCCATTACTTCTCCCGGGGGGTTCCGGTAACCCTCCGGCTCTCCGGTTTTCTCCGAAATCACCCGGAACACTTCCGGTGTCCGAATATAGCCGTCCAATATATCAATCTTTATGTCTCGACCATTTCGAGACTCCTCGTCATGTCCGTGATCACATCCGGGACTCCGAACTAACTTCGGTACATCAAAACTCATAAACTCATAATATAACTATCATCGAAACCTTAAGCGTGCGGACCCTACGGGTTTGAGAACAATGTAGACATGACCGAGACACGTCTCCGGTCAATAACCAATAGCGGAACCTGGATGCTCATATTGGCTCCTACATATTCTACGAAGATCTTTATCGGTCAGACCGCAAAACGACATACGTTGTTCCCTTTGTCATCGCTATGTTACTTGCCCGAGATTCGATCGTTGGTATCTCAATACCTAGTTCAATCTCGTTACCGGCAAGTCTCTTTACTCGTTCCGTAATACATCATCTCGCAACTAACTCATTAGTTGCAATTCTTGCAAGGCTTATGTGATGTGCATTACTGAGAGGGCCGAGAGATACCTCTCCGACAATCGAGTGACAAATCCTAATCTCGAAATACGCCAACCCAACATGTACCTTTGGAGACACCTGTAGAGTACCTTTATAATCACCCATTGACGTTGTGACGTTTGGTAGCACACAAAGTGTTCCTCCGGCAAACGGGAGTTGCATAATCTCATAGTCATAGGAACATGTATAAGTTATGAAGAAAGCAATAGCAACATACTAAACGATCGGGTGCTAAGCTAATGAAATGGGTCATGTCAATCAGATCATTCACCTAATGATGTGATCCCGTTAATCAAATAACAACTCTTTGTTCATGGTTAGGAAACATAACCATCTTTGATTAACGAGCTAGTCAACTAGAGGCATACTAGTGACACTCCGTTTGTCTATGTATTCACACATGTATTATGTTTCCGGTTAATACAATTCTAGCATGAATAATAAACATTTATCATGATATAAGGAAATAAATAATAACTTTATTATTGCCTCTAGGTCATATTTCCTTCAGTCTCCCACTTGCACTAGAGTCAATAATCTAGATTACATAGTAATGATTCTAACACCCATGGAGCCTTGGTGTTGATCATGTTTTGCTCGTGGAAGAGGCTTAGTCAACGGGTCTGCAACATTCAGATCCGTATGTATCTTGCAAATCTCTATGTCTCCCACCTGGACTAGATCCCGGATGGAATTGAAGCGTCTCTTGATGTGCTTGGTTCTCTTGTGAAATCTGGATTCCTTTGCCAAGGCAATTGCACCAGTATTGCCACAAAAGATTTTCATTGGACCCGATGCACTAGGTATGACACCTAGATCGGATATGAACTCCTTCATCCAGACTCCTTCATTTGCTGCTTCCGAAGCAGCTATGTACTCTGCTTCACATGTAGATCCCGCCACAATGCTTTGTTTAGAACCGCACCAACTGACAGCTCCACCGTTTAATGTAAACACGTATCCGGTTTGCGATTTAGAATCGTCCGGATCAGTGTCAAAGCTTGCATCAACGTAACCTTTTACGATGAGCTCTTTGTCACCTCCATATATGAGAAACATATCCTTAGTCCTTTTCAGGTATTTCAGGATGTTCTTGACCGCTGTCCAGTGATCCACTCCTGGATCACTTTGGTACCTCCCTGCTAGACTTATAGCAAGGCACACATTAGGTCTGGTACACAACATTGCATACATGATAGAGCCTATGGCTGAAGCATAGGGAACATCTTTCATTTTCTCTCCATCTTCTGCGGTGGTCGGGCATTGAGTCTTACTCAACTTCACACCTTGTAACACAGGCAAGAACCCTTTCTTTGCTTGATCCATTTTGAACTTCTTCAAAACTTTGTCAAGGTATGTGCTTTGTGAAAGTCCAATTAAGCGTCTTGATCTATCTCTATAGATCTTAATGCCTAATATGTAAGCAGCTTCACCAAGGTCTTTCATTGAAAAACTCTTATTCAAGTATCCCTTTATGCTATCCAGAAATTCTATATCATTTCCAATTAGTGATATGTCATCCACATATAATATCAGAAACGCTATAGAGCTCCCACTCACTTTCTTGTAAATACAGGCTTCTCCAAAAGTCTGTATAAAACCAAATGCTTTGATCACACTATAAAAGTGTTTATTCCAACTCCGAGAGGCTTGCACCAGTCCATAAATGGATCGCTGGAGCTTGCACACTTTGTTAGCTCCCTTTGGATCGACAAAACCTTCTGGTTGCATCATATACAACTCTTCTTCCAGAAATCCATTCAGGAATGCAGTTTTGACATCCATCTGCCAAATTTCATAATCATAAAATGCGGCAATTGCTAACATGATTCGGACAGACTTAAGCATCGCTACGGGTGAGAAGGTCTCATCATAGTCAATCCCATGAACTTGCCGAAAACCTTTTGCGACAAGTCAAGCTTTGTAGACAGTAATATTACCGTCAGCGTCAGTCTTCTTCTTGAAGATCCATTTATTCTCAATTGCTTGCCGATCATCGGGCAAGTCAACCAAAATCCATACTTTGTTCTCATACATGGATCCCATCTCAGATTTCATGGCTTCAAGCCATTTTGCGGAATCTGGGCTCACCATCGCTTCTTCATAGTTCATAGGTTCATCATGATCTAGTAGCATGACTTCCAGAACAGGATTACCGTACCACTCTGGCGCGGATCTCACTCTAGTTGATCTACGAGGTTAAGTAGTATCTTGTTCTGAAGTTTCATGATCATCATCATTAGCTTCCTCACTAACTGGTGTAGGTGTCACAGAAACAGGTTTTTGTGATGTACTACTTTCCAATAAGGGAGTAGGTACAGTTAACTCGTCAAGTTCTACTTTCCTCCCACTCACTTCTTTCGAGAGAAGCTCCTTCTCCAGAAAGTTTCCAAATTTAGCAACAAAAGTCTTGCCTTCGGATCTGTGATAGAAGGTGTATCCAATAGTTTCCTTTGGATATCCTATGAAGACACATTTCTCCGATTTGGGTTCGAGCTTATCAGGTTGAAGCTTTTTCACATAAGCATCGCAGCCCCAAATTTTCAGAAACGACAACTTTGGTTTCTTGCCAAACCATAGTTCATAAGGTGCCGTCTCAACGGATTTTGATGGTGCCCTATTTAACGTGAATGCGGCCGTCTCCAAAGCATAACCCCAAAACGATAGCGGTAAATCAGTAAGAGACATCATAGATCGCACCATATCTAGTAAAGTACGATTACGATGTTCGGACACACCATTACGCTGTGGTGTTCCGGGTGGCGTGAGTTGCGAAACTATTCCGCATTGTTTCAAATGTACACCAAACTCGTAACTCAAATATTCTCCTCCACGATCAGATCGTAGAAACTTTATTTTCTTGTTACGATGATTTTCAACTTCACTCTGAAATTCTTTGAACTTTTCAAACGTTTCAGACTTATGTTTCATTAAGTAGATATACCCATATCTGCTTAAGTCATCTGTGAAGGTGAGAAAATAACGATATCCGCCACGAGCCTCAATATTCATCGGACCACATACATTTGTATGTATGATTTCCAACAAATCTGTTGCTCTCTCCATTGTACCGGAGAACGGCGTTTTAGTCATCTTGCCCATGAGGCACGGTTCGCAAGTACCAAGTGATTCATAATCAAGTGGTTCCAAAAGTCCATCAGTATGGAGTTTCTTCATGCACTTTACACCGATATGACCTAAACGGCAGTGCCACAAATAGGTTGCACTATCATTATCAACTCTGCATCTTTTGGCTTCAACATTATGAATATGTGTGTTACTACTATCGAGATTCAATAAGAATAGACCACTCTTCAAGGGTGCATGACCATAAAAGATATTACTCATATAAATAGAACAACCATTATTCTCAGATTTAAATGAATAACCATCTCGCATCAAACAAGATCCAGATATAATGTTCATGCTTAACGCTGGCACCCAATAACAATTATTTAGGTCTAATATTAATCCCGAAGGTAGATGTAGAGGTAGCGTGCCGAGTGCGATCACATCGACTTTGGAACCATTTCCCACGTGCATCATCACCTCGTCCTTAGCCAATCTTCGCTTAATCCGTAGTCCCTGTTTCGAGTTGCAAATATTAGCAACAGAACCAGTATCAAATACCAAGGTGCTACTGCGAGCATTAGTAAGGTACACATCAATAACATGTATATCACATATACCTTTGTTCACCTTGCCATCCTTCTTATCCGCCAAATACTTGGGCAGTTCCGCTTCCAGTGACCAGTCTGCTTGCAGTAGAAGCACTCAGTTTCAGGCTTAGGTCCAGGTTTGGGTTTCTTCTCTTGAGTAGCAACTTGCTTGCTGTTCTTTTTGAAGTTCCCCTTCTTCTTCCCTTTGCCCTTTTTCTTGAAACTAGTGGTCTTGTTGACCATCAACACTTGATGCTCCTTCTTGATTTCTACCTCCGCAGCTTTCAGCATTGCGAAGAGCTCGGGAATAGTTTTATTCATCCCTTGCATATTATAGTTCATCACGAAGCTCTTGTAGCTTGGTGGCAGTGATTGGAGAATTCTGTCAATGACGCAATCATCTGGAAGATTAACTCCCAATTGAATCAAGTGATTATTATACCCAGACATTTTGAGTATATGCTCACTGACAGAACTGTTCTCCCCCATCTTGCAGCTATAGAACTTATTGGAGACTTCATATCTCTCAATCCGGGCATTTGCTTGAAATATTAACTTCAACTCCTGGAACATCTCATATGCTCCATGACGTTCAAAACGTCGTTGAAGTCCCGATTCTAAGCCGTAAAGCATGGCACACTGAACTATCGAGTAGTCATCAGCTTTGCTCTGCCAGACGTGCATAACATCTGGTGTTGCTCCAGCAGCAGGCCTGGCACCCAGCGGTGCTTCCAGGACGTAATTCTTTTGTGCAGCAATGAGGATAATCCTCAAGTTACGGACCCAGTCCGTGTAATTGCTACCATCATCTTTCAACTTTGCTTTCTCAAGGAACGCATTAAAATTCAATGGAACAACAACACGAGCCATCTATCTACAATCAAGCATAAACAAACAAGATACTATCAGGTACTAAGTTTCATGATAAATTTAGGTTCAATTAATTTACTTAAAGAACTCCCACTTAGATAGACATCCCTCTAATCCTCTAAGTGATTACGTGATCCAAATCAACTAAACCATGTCCGATCATCACGTGAGATGGAGTAGTTTCATTGGTGAACATCACTATGTTGATCATATCTACTATATGATTCACGCTTGACCTTTTGGTCTCCGTGTTCCGAGGCCATATCTGTATATGCTTGGCTCGTCAAGTATAACCTGAGTATTCCGTGTGTGCAACTGTTTTGCACCCGTTGTAGTTGAACGTAGAGCCTATCACACCCGATCATCACGTGGTGTCTTAGCACGAAGAACTTTCGCAACGGTGCATACTCAGGGAGAACACTTCTTGATAATTAGTGAGAGATCATCTTATAATGCTACCGTCAATCAAAGCAAGATAAGATACATAAAAGATAAACATCACATGCAATCAATATAAGTGATATGATATGGCCATCATCATCTTGTGCTTGTGATCTCCATCTTCGAAGCACCGTCGTGATCACCATCGTCACCGGCGCGACACCTTGATCTCCATCGTAGCATCGTTGTCGTCTCGCCAATCTTATGCTTCCACGACTATCGCTACCGCTTAGTGATAAAGTAAAGCATTACAACGCGATTGCATTGCATACAATAAAGCGACAACCATATGGCTCCTGCCAGTTGCCGATAACTCGGTTACAAAACATGATCATCTCATACAATAAAATTTAGCATCATGTCTTGACCATATCACATCACAACATGCCCTACAAAAACAAGTTAGACGTCCTCTACTTTGTTGTTGCAAGTTTTACGTGGCTGCTACGGGCTTAAGCAAGAACCAATCTTACCTACGCATCAAAACCACAATGATAGTTTGTCAAGTTGGTGTTGTTTTAACCTTCGCAAGGACTGGGCGTAGCCACACTCGGTTCAACTAAAGTTGGAGAAACTGTCACCCGCAAGCCACCTATGTGCAAAGCACGTCGGGAGAACCGGTCTCGCGTAAGCGTACGCGTAATGTCGGTCCAGGCCGCTTCGTCCAACAATACCGCCGAACCAAAGTATGACATGCTGGTAAGCAGTATGACTTATATCGCCCACAACTCACTTGTGTTCTACTCGTGCATATAACATCAACATATAAAACCTAGGCTCGGATGCCACTGTTGGGGAACGTAGTAATTTCAAAAAATTTCCTACGCACACGCAAGATCATGGTGATGCACAGCAACGAGAGGGGAGAGTGTGATCTACGTACCCTTGTAGACCGACAGCGGAAGCGTTAGCACAATGCGGTTGATGTAGTCGTACGTCTTCACGGCCCGACCGATCAAGCACCGAAACTACGACACCTCCGAGTTTTAGCACACGTTCAGCTCGATGATGATCCCCGGACTCCGATCCAACAAAGTGTCGGGGAAGAGTTCCGTCAGCACGACGGCGTGGTGACGATCTTGATGTACTATCGTCGCAGGGCTTCGCCTAAGCACCGTTACAATATTATCGAGGATTATGGTGGAAGGGGCCACCGCACATGGCTAAGAATATGATCACGTGGATCAACTTGTGTCTCTAGGGGTGCCCCCTGCCCCCATATATAAAGGATCAAGGGGAGGAGGCCGGCCGGCCCCTATGGCGCGCCAAGGAGGAATCCTCCTCCTAGTAGGAGTAGGACTCCTACTAGGAGGGGGAAAGAAGTGGGGAGGGAGAAGGAAAGGGGGGCGCCGCCCCCCTCTCCTAGTCCAATTCGGACCAGGGGGGAGGAGGCGCGCGGCCCACCTTTGGCTGCCCCTCTCTCTCTCCACTAAGGCCCATATGGCCCATTACTTCTCCCGGGGGGGTTCCGGTAACCCTCCGGCTCTCCGGTTTTCTCCGAAATCACCCGGAACACTTCCGGTGTCTGAATATAGCCGTCCAATATATCAATCTTTATGTCTCGGCCATTTCAAGACTCCTCGTCATGTCCGTGATCACATCCAGGACTTGGAACTAACTTCGGTACATCAAAACTCATAAACTCATAATATAACTATCATCGAAACCTTAAGCGTGCGGACCCTACGGGTTCGAGAACAATGTAGTCATGACCAAGACACGTCTCCGGTCAATAACCAATAGCGGAACCTGGATGCTCATATTGACTCCTACATATTCTATGAAGATCTTTATCAGTTAGACCGCATAACGACATACGTTGTTCCCTTTGTCATCGGTATGTTACTTGCCCGAGATTCGATCGTCGGTATCTCAATACCTAGTTCAATCTCGTTACCACCAAGTATATTTACTCGTTCCGTAATACATCATCTCGCAACTAACTCATTAGTTGCAATGCTTGCAAGGCTTATGTGATGTGCATTACCGAGAGGGCCCAGAGATACCTCTCCGACAATCGAGTGACAAATCCTAATCTCGAAATATGCCAACCCAACATGTACCTTTGGAGACACCTGTAGAGTACCTTTATAATCACCCATTTACGTTGTGACGTTTGGTAGCACACAAAGTGTTCCTCCGGCAAACGGGAGTTGCATAATCTCATAGTCATAGGAACATGTATAAGTTATGAAGAAAGCAATAGCAACATACTAAACGATCGGGTGCTAAGCTAATGAAATGGGTCATGTCAATCAGATCATTCACCTAATGATGTGATCCCGTTAATCAAATAACAACTCTTTGTTCATGGTTAGGAAACATAACCATCTTTGATTAACGAGCTAGTCAAGTAGAGGCATACTAGTGACACTCCGTTTGTCTATGTATTCACACATGTATTATATTTCCGGTTAATACAATTCTAGCATGAATAATAAACATTTATCATGATATAAGGAAATAAATAATAACTTTATTATTGCCTCTAGGGCATATTTCCTTCAGTGACTCGCCGGACGGCGACATTGAGGAGCTCGGGAGCTCGATCTGGGAATCGAGCATAGAAAGGCTGATTGGTCGGGCGTGGAAACTGAGGAGGAGCGGGGGGTTGGTGGGGATCGATGGATAGATGGGTCGATAGAACAGGCACTGCTCTGGTTGGTGGGAGGCTGAAAGCGAGGAGGATGCGGGATAGATCCCGAGAGAACAGTGCCGGCGGCGGACACAGATGGATGGGACAGGATAGGTTAGGTTTGATCTGATATTTATATCAGAAGAGTTTAGGTTAGGGGTTAACTCGTCCCTCCAATCGTAATCGGGCGGTCAAGAAAAATAGGCTAGGGAGACCAAATGAGAAAACGGTGATGTTTTGTAGACGTTCGGGGATGATCCGGACACAACGGTAGCGACAGCCCGAGTCGGGTCCGGGACAGCTTTCGGGCGCGCGTGCGAGGAGGGTCGCGGGCTGACGAGAGAGGTTAGGTAGGGCCTGGCGGTAGGTAGTGAGCTGTGTAGACGGTCTCGAGCCGAGAGAAGAGAAGAGAGGGAGGCCCGGCGACTGTTTTCGGAGACCGAAAACGTCCCACGTGTGCCCGGCTATATTGCTGCTATAGTTAACGGTTAGGCTATCAAACGAACTCCGAACGGGATGAAACTTGGCGGGCGCTCTACTGACAACAAAACAACACCACACGCCAACTCTCATCCCATTCCGAGAACATTTTCCGACCACTTATAAAATACTATTTCGGACATGCCGCGGACGCGTGCAAGTGTGGTTGGCCTCACAACGGACAACGGACAGAACTGGGGGAACCCGGACAGATGCAAGTTTTGAAAACATGATGATGCAATGCACATGATGACCTAACAAGATGCAACACGCAAGCGAATGACATTGCAACGACGGCGAATAACTGGAAGACACCTGGCACATCGGTCTCGGGGCGTTACACCGACCAACCTGAGGATCAAAATCTCCTCGGCAACTATAATGCACTTAAAATTTTCTGCATTGAACAGGCAATGCAGTAGCCCTCGAGACACTGGTCGGGTGGCAACACCATATCAGGGGATTGATGTGCCCCTTTAATATTTGTAAATAATAAGGCCGAAGCCCAGTAGCCCCTGAGCCTTAATGCGGGCACGGGTGGCCGAATTAAGGATCGATATCCATAGTAAAATCACAAATTATGTGTAATGACTCTATGTATCCAAGTACTTTACGTCATTAATGCTTGGATCCGCATTGTACAAAACTTTTTTGACCGACCATCGGCTTCCACCTCCTCGGCTAATAGCCGAGGAGTGTTTGTCCTACTTTATAAAGCTTGTATGAGGGCAAAGATTTACGACAAACAAGGCAATCTGGCCATATGGTTTTATGAACAAAGGTATGCAGAGAGATATGTTATATTACTGTTTAACATAAGAAATGTCTTCCAAAGAAAATAGTCCCGCTATCGGTTCCTTTCTTTGGGTTGTCATGCTAAGCATGATCATGCAGCCTCAGCTCTAATGTAAGAGCATAATATCGAGGATTTAGTTTGGGAGGCCAGTTAATAGCCCCCGGTAGTGTTCGGCGATAGTCGAGGTCAAGCCGTAAACACTTCGGCCATTGTTATGAATGGCCCGTCATTTAACACTGTCATCGGATTGTTGACCAGTTTACGCTTATTGTGACAGTTAGTTTTCGGCTTTCTCCACTGAGGTGCTTAACCCTGTGAGCTGGAAGCACAATCGCAGTGGTTCTCCCTTTGCACACCTAGCCGAACAAAGCGGAACATAGGAGGCAAGCGCAGGAGCCGGGCAACCCAACTATTCACCGAAGACACAATTCGAAACCAATGCATATATAGCAATATCCGAGAATATTTTTGCCGAATCTATAAAGGTGTCCGGCATTGCATTGCGAGACTTTTGCTGAAAACACACAAATAGTTTAAAAGTGCCATAAGCTTGGAAAACCAAAAAAACGTCAGTAAAAACTTGACGTCCGAACAAGATCAAGTGTTCGGTGCCAATCCAAAAATTGGTCTTAGAAAAAAAGAGTGCTTCTGTCGTTCTTTAACATTGCACATCCGATCTCAAGACTTCAAGCGGGTCAGCCTACGGCTGCAGCCTCCTATCCCGAAGGCTGAGTGCTTCTCGTTAGACCAGTTTAGCAAACTAAACTCGAGCGGTCACTAGAGAGAATGGGTTATCTGGCTATTGACCACACACTCACGTCGAAAAAGGAGCGATAGAAAAAGACTTTGCAATGACCAAGAAGAAAACACATTTACTATAAAATAGCTCATATAAATTTTAAGAGCCTCCAAGTGACTTGGGTAAAATATTTTATGTATAATGATTGTATGTACCGAAGTACTTATATCATATCTTTGTTCAACCGAACTTTAAACGCGTCTTAACCGACTGTCGGCTTCTCCCTCTTTGGTCAAGGACCGAAAAGTGTTATGTACTCCACCTGTCGAGAATATCGATAGTGTTTCCGATAACCAGGCAACCGGGCCATAAGGCTGTAACAGACAAAGCGCGCTCAGGGAACTTATGCTATATTACAGACGAAGTGTAAGAAGCATCTTCGAAGAAAATAGTACCCCTACTGATACCTTTCTTCGGTGCTCATTATTACTATGAGACTTGTGCAATAGATTTTTTGTACTCATGAGTTCCGTTGTGTGCCGACCATGATTGAAAACAATAAGAGTGCTAGCTTTCGGCTTCACCCAGTCTGAGGTCAGAGCTCGGAGGACCCGGTCGTGACAATCGCAGAGGTGCTCCCTTTACTTCCTAGCCGAACAATCGGGAACGTAGGGGTAAGCACAGGAGCCAGGCAACCCACCTTGCAAATCGCTTAAGTCAATATGGTGCATATTGTGGCGTAATACACGAACAAGGAACGAAGCCGTACAAGTATAATCATATGCAAGAGGAAAAGCTCCATCAAGGGAGCCCCCAAGTAAACGGGGTATTTGAATTTGTATGTCACAAACAAAGTTTGGACAAGGAAATTTTTTACAAGCAATTATTTTCCAAAAAAGTATAATGCTTGGTCGAACCGAACACAAGTTAAAAAATTAAAACTTGGAGCATGAAGGCAACTTAGCTGGTTAATGTGTTCGGTATTGATGACGCGGTCCGAGCTTGATGCGAGACAAGGTTCCATCCCCCAAGCCGGTCCCGAGGTGGCGGAGCAAAGAGCTCGGCACTCCGAAGTGGTGACATAGCACGATCAATGCAGGCCGGCAGAGTGATGCCGAAGTCCTCGGCATAGGGTAATGAAGTGTTGACGAAGCCCCCCGTCCAGCCGAGGCGACGCCAAAGGATATAGTCCGGCTGGATCATTTTCCTGTGCACAAAAAATAGTGCAAACCGAAGATAATAGTAATAATAATAAAAAACATCATTGCATAATAAATAATTTATGCAAAGTGAGTAATAAAAGAAATATGGCCTGGCGCCGAAGTCAATGTCGATGCAGGGCGTCGGCGTGATGCGGTAAAGGCGTGGAAAAGCCTGAATTCATAGGTCGGTCCGAGTTCCGGATGCGGCATTCGCCGGACTATGTACGAAAACTGACCGAACCACCACGCGACCGTCGTTAATGCGGCCATCATTTGATAGACCTATGTACAGATGATGGACAAACTAGAGTAATAATTCCTTGGGAATAATAAACCCAAACAAGCAAAAAAATACTAGGATTAATAACACCTGATTTATTTGTTGTAGCAATCCGAAGAAAGGTGATTCCCAAAATTGGGACTCGATCCGCACACCCATTGCCTGAATGGCGATAAAGCGACGGTATGGCGATGTTGACAAAGGTTGGCTCGCTGAGGCAAAGCCCTCGGTCCAGCTAACATGACGGAGCTAGTCGGCTAGTGACGCCGAAGTCTCCAGAGTAGGTTGATGAAGAGATGGCAAAGCCCCCGGTCCAGCCGAGATGTCGAAGCCTCGATGTCAGCCGATGAGTCGAAGTAGGTCGGCATGATGGACACCAGCTTGAAGAAGCAATAGTGCGGCCCTGCCAATGCAGGTCGTGACGTGGTCGATGCCGGCTTGATGAAGTGACTGTGCGGCGATGCCGGTATGCCCGCTCCGTGTAATCCGTGGGGCGGCGATGTTGGTGATGATTTATCCTTCGCGATGTCGAACTCTTTTTTTTAGCCGGGCTAATCCCCTTTCCATTATTGAAATAACGAAAATACAACCGAGTTCCAAGGAAAGATAAACAGGGAAAGAGAAAAAGCGAGCTCAAGCACTCCAGGGAAACCCGTTGTAGTCGCTCGCAATCGAAACGACCACCACGGGGCGAAAACCCTGGAGCACTAGCAACTCACCGCAAAAGTAACAAATGTCTCACAGCCCACACCACAGCCTACACAGAGGCAGAAAACAAACAACAGTACTAGGAAGACAAACATAACGAAGAGCCTAACACCAATCGTGACCAGCTTCAAGAAAATGAGCTTCAAAAGGAGAGGTCCGCTGCCAAGAGTCATCCCTGGGTGGTCCCCGTGTATGTAGACGCACAAAGCCTCATCATCTTCTTAGCGTTCATCCTCAGCAATGTTGCGCCCTGCTCCAGTTCCGTTCGTTCTTTGCCTTTCAACAAACCTTCCCAGTAGGAAAGATACCCACAAGCATTGAAAACAATCTCAAAAGGAGATGACAATTTCTTGAATTCAAATGTAGCTTGATTCCTGCGGTTCCAAATGGCCCAGCAGATGGCCGCAAGCCCCACAGTAAAGTGTTTCTCTCCATGGGGAAGAAAAGCATAACACCAAGAGTAAAACTGACATAGGTTGTTGGGGCACAAATCAGTACCCAACACTGCACCAACTGTGCGCCAGGCGACCCTAGCGACGGGGCACAGAAAAAATAGATGCAGGTAAGTCTCCCTGCATTTGCAGAACGAGCAACAAGGGTTGACAGCCCAATTTCGACGTTTCATCACATCCCTAGTTAGAACAGCGTCCTGGAACAGTTGCCATAGGAAAATCTGTATTTTGACAGGTAATTTGGCCCTCCAAATCCACCTATAGTCACAACCAGCAAGATCGTTTTCCAGATAGGAGTAAACTGACTTGGTAGTGAATCTACCTTTGGGACCAAAACTCCATTCAACGCCGTCGCCCTCATCAGAATTTATAGTGTTATCAACAGCCCCCTGCACCCCCTCTAGTTGGCGGGTCAGATCCGCATTCAGCCTGCGTCTGAACATGCCCCCACCAGCCCAAGATTTAAATTGGGCTATAGTATCATTCGGAAGTTAGCAACACTAAAAAGATCTGTATATAGATCACAGAGAGGAGGGTGGGAACCAATAGGGTCCAGCCACACACGAGCTATGTTGCCAGATTTGATCACTATCCTTCTCCCGGCCATGTATATGTCTTTAACTTTCAAAAGCAACTTCCAGACCAGAGAATCAGCGAATCTGGGTTTGACAGACGCAACCGAGCTGTTTTTGAGGTATTTAGCTTTGACCACTTCTTGCCACAAACCTTCTCCCATGTCAAGTTTCCACCACCATTTTACTAGGAGAGATAGATTTTGTTTGTGGAGGTCTTTCACCCCCAAGCCTCCTTTACTCTTAGACCTACACACCCTGGTCCATTTGACCAGGTGGTATCGTTTCTTCCCCATCCCACCACACCAGAAAAACTTGCGGCGATACCTGTCTAACCTCTCAATAAAAGATTTGGAGAGGAGAAACATAGACATATAGTAATAAGCAATACTGGACAGGGAAGAATTCAAAAGGGTTAGCCTCCCTCCGGATGAGGCAACATTGCCAATCCAGGAGTCACAACATTTGAGGTATCTAATAGCAACAAACTCCCAATCTAAGTTTCTCAGAGAAGAGTAGCTGACTGGCACCCCTAGATATTTCATAGGGGAGTGACCAATTTGACAGCCGAATAGGTCAGCGTATTCTTTGAGGGTCGAATCGTCCTCCCTCACACACAGCACCTCGCTCTTAAGGAAATTAATCTTGAGACCGGACATCAACTCGAACAAGTACAGGAGAAGTTTAAGGTTGACTGCCTTGTCAATGTCATCTTCAATGCAGATAACTGTGTCATCCGCATACTGCAGAACAGCCACCCCATTAGGAATTAAGTCAGCTGCCAGCCCTTTAAACAAATTGTTTTTCTGGGCATTAAGTATCATCTTAGTAAGACACTCAGCAGCAATGTTAAAGAGAAAAGGGGACATGGGGTCCCCTTGTCGGACCCCCTTATGACTTTGGAAGTAAGGGCCCGTGGTGTTATTAATTTTGACACTAACTGTGCCATTATGAAGAATTTTCTCCACCCATTCACACCATTTTGTGTTGGAGCCCCTCATCTTGTGGAATTCAAGAAAAAACTCCCAGTTAACCTTATCATATGCTTTCTCGAAGTCAAGTTTCAGGACAATTCATGTTTTCTTCTTGACATGAGTGTGATGTAGAATTTTGTGCAATGTCGGGATCCTGTCCATGATATTACGTTTTTTGATAAAAGCATTTTGGTGGCGACTGATGAGTTTGTAAGGAAACACAGCAGCCATGTTATCTAAAACCTTGGTGATCAACTTATAAGGGCATCTCAAAAGACAGATAGGTCGAAACTCTTGGATTTTTTTGGCCCCGTTAATTTTAGGGATCAGAGTAATAGTCCCATAATTCAATCTCTCTACATCCAGTGTCCCTTCATGAAAGGCCTTAAACAAGTTCATAATATCATCTTTAACAACATCCCAACAGAATCGATAGAACTCTGCTGGAATATTATCAGGTCCAGGGGCTCTATTGCTGTCCATAGAGAAAAGGGCTTTTTAACCCCTTCCTCACTAAAGGGTCTAGTCAGGAACTCGTTATCCTCATCCATGAGTTTTTCATCATCAACCCAAGTGTCAGGATCTAAGTGGAAAAGATTCCCGGGGGCCGGACCAAAAAGCTCTTTATAGTAGTGTGTAGCATGATTAAGCAAGTTAGAAGTCCCCTCAATGGTGGTGTCACCACATGAGAAGGAGTGAATAGTGTTTTTACGTTTCTTCCCATTGGCAATCCTATGGTAGAAAGCAGTGTTTTGATCACCCTTCAATAGCCAAGTTTCGTGTGATTGTTGAAGCCAATATAATTCCTCATTTACCATGAGTTGCTGGAGTTCGCCACTAAGAGAGGCTCTTTTCATAAGTGTATCAGGATCAAGAGGACCTTGTTCTTCCATAGCTTCTATGGATGCAAGCTCGTCCTTGATCATTTTTTTTCTTTTTTTGGTGTGCCCGAATTTGTCAGAACCCCAGCCTTCAAAAAAATTAAACCGCTTCAACTTGATTTTTGGGACATCTATAGGGTCCGAGTACTTGACTGGCTTCTGCCAGATTTGCTTGACCAAAGGGAGGAATTCCTCGTTGGCCATCCAACTCATCTCAAATCTGAACTCTCTAGGCTTAGGAGATTGAGGTTGAGAGCTGTTTGTGGACATAAGGAGGGGATTATGGTCAGATACATCTCGGACCAATTTCCTGGCAATAACTAAGGGAAATAAATCTTCCCATTCATAGCTCATAAGAATCTTGTCAAGTTTTTCCAGGGTGGGTGGGCTTGATTATTGGAACAGGTAAACATCCCCCCTTCCACAAAGATCTCACGAAGGCATAAGGTATTAATGATAGCATTAAACCTGTCAACATACTGGTAGGCCATCTTTTTTGTTTTTCTTCCCACTATGTCTAAGGATGTTGAAATCACCACCCACAATGTAAGGCATTGATAAGTGGCTACAATAGTTGGCCAATTCCTCAAGGAATTCATTTTTGGACTCATCATGGGCTGCACCATACACATTAAGCAAAGACCAAACACACTGTTTTTTAACATCGAAGATAGTAACTTGAAGGATAAATTTCCCCAAGGACCACGAAAAAACTTCCAGATTTTCTCTCTTGACCGCACAGAGGAGACCCCCAGCCTTGCCAATCGAAGGGATCCAATTCCAGTCAAAAGTACCATAAGGATCGATCTTACTAAAGAAACTAGGAGAGAATCTTCTCTTCATCGTCTCCTGTAAACAAAGGAAATCTAGGGAATGATCTTTAATCAGATCAGAGAAGCAGGTGATCATCCCTCTTTTACCTGCCCCTCTACAGTTCCAAAAAATACCATTCAGTTAGATTTTTTACCCCTCCCCCTCCCCCTAGTTATAATGCTAGGGGGTATAGTACCATTATCAGAAGTAACAGTGGGCTCCACTGCTTTCTGGCTTCTAGTCCTGGGCCTGGATATAGATGTTTGAATTTTACGCGCACTTTTTTTCTTTTTCCTAGACCCAACAACAGTGAAATCAGAAACATCATAGTTCTGCTCATCTCCCCAATTCAGATTGATAGGGATATCCTCACCCTTCCCATTAGTGATGAGCTCACCTCATCAGGAGGTGTATGTTTTTCTACATCACTATTTCTAATGTGATCTAGTTCCCTAAGGATATCAATCTTAGAAAAATCACAATCAGGAATCATAGCACCCATATTTCTAGCTCTAAGAATCAAGTCAAAATTAGACAGAATATCAAAAGAATTATTAGAATTTTTTATACCTTCCAAGTCCCTCTTCTTGCTGGCAGCTTTGGCTCTGTCCTCCACCTTCTCCAAATTGGTCATCTGGGTCCTGGTGCTGAACCTGAGAGTGTTTTCATGTAAGAGGGGAGGTGTGGGGATCACCTCACCATAGCAATCATGAGCAGAATCAGGTGATTGCACGCTGTACTCAACTGGATCGTTCTCAACATCGCCAAAAGGGCCCTCCAACTCAGTAACTTTGATTGAGTTTTTCACACTGTCAACATAGGTCTTCCTCACATTCCTTTTTCCATCACCAAGAGTAGCAGATTGACTGCACATATCATGGGAAAGAGATAGAGCAATAGATTTATCATGGGCAGCTAAGGCCTCTTGTTCCATGGTATGAATTAGAAGAGTATCATGGTTCGAGCTATCAGAATTCACTGAGACAGGCGATTCCAGTGCATCATTAACACATTGCTTCCCCACAGTTTTGTTCCCTCCCACATCATGCATACCACCAGAGGAGCTGCCCCTCATATCCTCCTTTAGTCCCTCTCTTTTTTGTTTCTTGGGTGAAGGCTCACCTTGTTCAGTAGAGGCTTTCACACTGATATTCTCTCTGTCAGGATTTCGAACCAAGACTCGTTCCACTTCAAAAGTGAAGTCATAGAAACGACCCCCCAGGACTGACTCAGCCACTGGGATGATCTCATCAATGTTACGACAGCCCAATTTCACTCGAACTGAGTCAGGACGATGCAGAGTGGCCAAGTCAATCTCAAGTGGAACTCCAGCCAGAGAAGCCACAAAAGCGGCATTTCTCTCACATATTTTGTCAGTGGGGATTCCACCCACTTTGACCCATGCTTTCTCCAGCAAACCTTTGGCCCCATCATCATGTTCCCATCTGGTAACCTTCACCACCGTACCACATGGTTTCATGGTCATGCGATCACTGTAACAGGCCTTTTCCACTTCTCTAATGTTAGGAAATCTAAGAAAGAACACCCAAGGCTCAACCAACTTGGTAGAGCATCTCCATGTTTTGCCTAGGTACAAGAAGAACGCGTCGTTCATCTGTTTGACAGTGGGATTTCCTTTCAATACCGTGATCATGACGTTACACGACCTCTCCCTAGCTTGTTCAGCAGAACAGTAATCATGGATATAGAAGAACCCCTGTCCCCTAGCTTGAAACGCATACATCAGGGCAATGCATTCCCAGGGTAAAAATTCTATGCAAACAGAAGCAAGATGCCCAAAATTGTTGCATCTCTCGCAAAATGCAAGTGAACATCGCACAGCAGCATGACCCGCAATTTTGCAGATGGGGCAAAGATCATCAGAATTGGAGGAAGGCACCTGAGATTTGGCCACGACCCTCGAATCAGAAGGCGTAGCCGTCATCGTGGCCGGATCCTTGGGCTGATGTGCGCTGCTTCCCCCACCCGAGTCCGCCGAGGCCTTGTTCTTCGCCACCCAGACGCCCCCCGAGCTGGAGCTCTGCCGCTCCACCGCCGCCGCGGCAGCGTCCCAGCGCGGAGCCTCGGAGGTGTCGGATGCACCGGATTTGTTGGTGTAGTCATTGGTGCCATCTCTCCTCCATGAGAAGCGCCCGCCACCGCGGTCGTACCTGCCCGCACCGCGGTCAAAACGTCCGCCACCGCGTCCGAATCGGCCCGCACCGCGGTCCGCGCGCCCGGCGCCGAATCCCTCACGGCGGTCGCCGCAGTAGCCTTGCTCCGTCTTGTCCATGGGATATGGTGGGCGAGGAGGAGTGGCCACAACTTCAGCGAAGGATCTGCAGTCTCCATCAATTTTCCCCCGCCATCAAGAGAAGGAAGGGGAGGATTCAGATCTGGATTTAGGGTTATGCGGCACCGCCCACAGATGAGCGAGAGCTACGTCTAGGTCAAGAGGAGTATGGAGTGGGGGTTTTGTACTCTCCCTCGATCCGGTGCGGAGCGGGCAGAGCCCGGGATCACCGTCCACGTGGGCGCAATCCGCAATTGGCGGCATCTCTCTCCTCCCACCGGTCCCATGCAACAGGTCGGAGGCGTGGTGCGCCCGCGTCGTGTCGTGTACCGCGGTGTGGGATCCGTGCGCCACCGTGGATTCCTTGATCGGGACATCACCATCATGCCGGAAAACCACTCGGGGCTCCGCCGGAATCCTGTCGACAACCCTAGCGAACAAACATGGGAACGAGACCGTATCCCCTATGTCGACCGATTCGTGCTCCCTGAGGGCTTTGGCGTCGATCACGATGCCTCTGTCGTCGAAGAGCACGAGGCGAAGAGCGTCTCCACGGAGGAGGAGCTCGCCGCCGTGAAGGTGGATGGTGCGGGCGGTCGTCAGGTCCGCCGCATAGCGCACGCGCCAGCGAACGTCCATACCGATGTCGAACTCTTGTTCGGCTTGCCGAGATGATGATCGAAGGAATTGAGTTCGGCTCAATAAAGCGGCGACATGTGTAGTGCAGGTCGGCAGCCGTGGAGCAATACTGACGGACTGGTTTGACACCAGCGTGATGGTGAAGATTACCTCGAAGGAGGCTTAAAATTTTATGATGCGTGTTTAAAAACAATGCACAATACCATAGAAGAAAATTCCTTAAAAAAGGTTGTCCAATATCACGTTAATAAAGAAACATGAATTCGGGTCGGATCCGTATTCGCGCAGAAAACAGATCCGAAAATTGGTCCACTCATCGGAAGTTTCCCGGAGTTTGAACTGTTGGATCGAGTCAAAATTTGGAGGGGTGGTAGATATGGGATTTCCGCAGTAGATGAACGGTTGGATCTTCCAAAGGACCTCCGACCTGGGCTCTGGAGACCATGCCCTACACTCGTCCAGATTCCCGTCCAGATTTGAAAGGGGTCCGGTATATCGTAGATTGTCGGAGATTCCTCCATCGGAACTCGACGAAATTTTCCAGGGTTGTTGTAGACTCAATTCCGCACAATTCCATCAAAGGGATCATCAAAGCGATGCTCTAAGAGGTGGTGGCAGCGGATACAAGTTTGCTGTTTGGAAAAACAGCACGGTCGCCCGAGGGCAATGTTGACGTTGAGCCCCCGAGCTCCATGGATGATTCCTCCATGATCTTGATAGAGATCGAAGTTGATGTTGATGAAGGCCCTCGTTCGAACATGACGATCGGAGATGGAGTATGGTCCTCGGTCGAGCCAAGGTGACCAGTCGAGCCCGCGACGAAGATGCCGGCATCGCAGTTGACCTGCAGACGAGCCATCGATCCTTTTGCCGATCACACAACGGAACTCTCAATGAAAGCACCAATGTCGGTGTCAAAACCGGTGGATCTCGGGTAGGGGGTCCCGAACTGTGCGTCTAAGGCAGATGGTAACAGGAGGCAGGGGACACAATGTTTTACCCAGGTTCGGGCCCTCTTGATGGAGGTAAAACCCTACGTCCTGCTTGATTAATATTGATGATATGGGTAGTACAAGAGTAGATCTACCACAAGATCAGAGAGGCTAAACCCTAGAAGCTAGCCTATGGCATGATTGTATGTATATGATCTATCGACTAGCCTGACCTCGGTTTATATAATGTACTAGAGGCCCAGGATAACAAGAGTCCTAGCCGAATACGCTGGTGGGGAGGAGTCCTTGTCTTGATCGCCAAGTCTTGTGGAATCTTCCTTGTATGCGGCAGCTGTCCGAACTGACCCATGAGTATACCGCCATGGGGGTCTTCGGCCCAATCTAACAGATCGGAAGATGACGTGGTGAGTACCCCCTAGTACAGGACACCGTCAGTCATGATGCATGAGCTCAAGGAGGCATTCCACAAGAAACGAGAAGAAACAAAAGGCTCTCATGACCGCATGAAGAATCTTGCTGCCAAATGTGTTCAAGGCTACAATGAAGCTGAAAAGCGCAAGGCTTTGGGGCGACCAGGCATCGACCCTAGAATGGCTGCCAAGAAGAAGAAGAAGCCAGCTATGGCTGAACCAGAAGCATCAAGGCAGGAAGAGCCTGACATTGTCTTTTCGGCCAGTATGACAGGCTTGAAGCCTAAGGTCCCCACAGTGGCTTCAGAGTTCAAGAAAACTAGAGCAGCTGAAGTCGAAGCTAGAAAGCGAAAGACCAAAGCCACCACTGATGATGCTCCACCAACCAAGAAAAGAAAAACAAAGAAGCGAGACCGGGCTGCTTCCACAGAGCCCCTTGTTGTCGAGCCAATCTCTGTTGCTCGTCCTTCCTCTGCACATCGAGAATGTCGTTTGGTAGTTCATGAGCCTGCTTCCACAAAGGCTCCTGAAGCTGACGAGAATCCAGCTGTTCACCCCACCACAGCTGAAGACATTGGTCCTCATGACAATGTTGAAGATGATGAAGTCCTTCCTCAGATCGAGCACAATTTGGTATCATCGCCTGTTCTCACGAACATCGAACTCATCAGCATTGGTCGTCTGTTGACGCCAATTGCTCAGGATGACTCATGGGCTGATCACCCTCAAGAATCCCCTCGTGATGAAGAAACACCAGTTATTCCCCCACCACAGGTCACCACTCTGGTGATTGACAGTGAAGACTTTGAGGCCCAACCAACTCCATCTCCACAGGCGTCGCCCGCGTTTCGCAGGCTTCGCAAAGGACCAAGGCCACAGGTCACATTGTCAAGTGTTCCAGAAGGAGAAGAGCGCCAATCTGTTTCACGTGAAATCTTTCCTGAAGCCTCTCCTACTGCGAACATTCCTGAATCTGAAGCCAAAACGGGTGAAGATATTCCGGCTGCATCAGCCGATGATCAAGAAGAAGAACCAAGAGATGAAAAAAGAGTTGCTACACCCTTGTCCAACCCTGAAGTTGTTCTTGAGGAGAACGTGTCTGACCCTCCATCTCCTAAAGTGGAGGTTACCAATACTGAGGCGGCCACCAACATCAACACTGAAGCCAATGACGTTGTCATGACTGAAGCTAATGTGGCGCCTGAAGCTAATGTGGTGCCAGATGTCGCTGCACCTGAAGCTTATGCCGCACCTGATGCAAATCTGCAGCTTGAAGCCAATGCCTCTGCTCCTGTACCACCTCCCAGGCCACACACCATCGAGCAAGCATATGATCGTGGTCAGCTTGTTACAGTCCGCTGGCCAATTCTGGTTCCTCCGCCTGCTCCCGGCCCTCAATTTGCCTATCATGTGGAGCACAGGCCTCAGGTCCAGAAGCCAAAGCCAAGGCTACCACGGTTTCTAGGTACTGCAACGTCACCAGGATCATTTAATCTGAATGGATTCAAGGCACACAACACATTCTTCGACAGTGACAAGAACCCCTACACAAGGCCAAGAATCTCTTCTGACCGATTCTGGAGTTATCAGCAGCGAAGCTATTATTCATGCATCTTGTACAATCAGGGACGCATCTTCCCTCATATGCATCTTGATTGTGAAGCCATTGCTAGACTTCCATGCCTTGAAGAAGCCCTTGACTGCTTCCGTGATGCGGGTCTACTCAATTTTGTGACTGCCAAGGAACACTGGAATGAAAAACTTCTGCTTCAATTCTATGCTACACTCCACATTCGTGGATACAACAGGGATCTGAAGACTTGGATCCTTGAGTCGATGACAGGAGATATTCATCATGAAGCTAAAGCCCAAGACATCATTGAGCTTACAGCCCTGCCCACTCATGGTGAATATTATGAACCAGGTTGTCAACAACACCAGAATGCTTTGGAGAGCATTTTCCAGAAGCCAGAACCCAACATGAGCCAAATGCTGAGCATGATGAAGCCTTTGCCACGTGACGCTGAATACCCAACCGAATTCTTTGTTGAAGACCTAGAGTATCTGCCTCGAACCATTTACCATATCATCAGAAAAACTCTATGGCCTGTCAAAGGACATTCATCTGCAACGAAGCTTGAAGGAGCAATGAAGACTTTGGTTTTCTATATCTTCAATGGCATAAGCTTCAATGCTCAAGACTTCTTCATCAGGCAGTTGGCTGCATCTGGATCCGACATCTTTGGTCTGAAGTTATATGCTCCATGGGTAATGTGTCTTATCAAGCTTCACTCTGCCTTCAACTATCAGTCGTCTGCATGCAATCATCTAGTATCCTTGCTAGAGGTTGATCTGTCTGTTGAAGCTATTTACCCAGAACCTGCAAAGGATCCAATTTATCTTCACAATGTTGATCATCAAAGCTTCACCCAGCCCATTGAAGGAGTTCAGGCCGTCACTCGTGTTTATCCCTTGGCTGGCAACACACGTGCCCCTCGCGCCCAAACTGACACCACTGGAAGCACCATTTCCCAAAGGCCTCGGAAGCGATCTCATGTTCTCAATGACCGAGAGCTTCTCGTTGCGCTACATCATAAACATGATAAGCATCATGACTGGCTTAAGCGTCAGATGCAAAGCCTCTTGGTGGACGTCAATCGCATTCACAATATTGCCACCAAGAATGCCTTTGTTACACATGAAACCGGTCGGAGGTCCTGGAAGAGTTTGACATTGCTCACTACTGAAGCAGATCTTCAAGATGATGGCTTCACAGAAAGATTCAAGTTTGACTCCACTCCTCCACGGAATGCTCACTTGCATCGGACTCCCTCACCTGAAGACTCTGACTATTCTTCCTCAGCTACAACGGTGAATGCCAGAGTCATCGATGATCAAGATGATGCCACTTCACCACCTCCACCTTCAGCGCGTGTCGACACTGCACCAAGTTCTTCTGCACCACCGGACCTCAACAACGACCCTGCTGCTTCGCCTACTCCTCATGGGAACGAGTAGAAGCTCTATGTCTTCAAACCTTTTTGGTCATTACTAACAAAAGGGGAGAAGCATATGAGTTGATAGTCTTCAAGCGGGTCCATATGGGTGGTTGCTTTATTTTATCTTGCTGCTTTTGCCAAGTGCTTACAACTCTCATTTTTGATACATTTGGTTCGTTTTTGAGTTGTAGCACTTAAACTTGATGGTCGTCTGCTACCTTTTTGACACTATGTGATGCGATGATAAATTCCGCATGTGCTACGATAAATTCCGCACGAAGTCATTTTGCAGACGTCCATTCTTCATTATGCATGTCATTATCTTTGATATATCCCTTCTTGCATGATGAATTGTCTTCATAAGTAGAAGAGGAGCTCCACAAGTACAACCGGCCATGTGCATTTGCATTCAAAAGCAAAATACTTATATGCACATCTTCAGGGGGAGCCTTTCTGCTACTTATGAAGACAATACTTAAATCCTTTACAATTTCACATACTTTTATCCCTGTTGAAAACTTCAACCAGTTTGTCATCAATCACCAAAAAGGGGGAGATTGTAAGTGCATCTAGTGCCACCCCAGTTGGTTTTGGAGTATTGATGACAAACCTGGTTGAGGGACTAATGTGTTTGTGAGAATTGCGGGATAACACAGGTAGTAGTCCCTCATTGATTCGGTTTACCTACCGGAGATGACCCCTAAAAATGTATGAAGACACTGAAGACAAAGGTGGTATGTGAAGGTATTCACATTGAAGACTATGACAAGAGAAGACATCGCGTGAAGACTATGGAGCGTGAAGACTTAGTTCTTTCATTGTTTCATTTTCTTCTTTGTTGAGTCATAGGAACCACCATACTGCTAAGTGGGGTCCAAGTGAACTAGTCAGAATGACTAAAGTGATGCTTAACCAAAATCCTATGTCTTCGAGCGAAGACAATGAGAGCAAATCTTATCCAGAGTTGCATAAGTCAGCTTTGCTTGTAGCTCAAGTAAAGTTGTCGTGTGTGTTTGAAATCTGACTGTTGGAACACGTGTCAGTTCCCTAGTGACCCAGGGTCATTTCGGACAAATCAGGCCGGGTTGCCTAGTGGCTATAAATAGCCCACCCCCTACACCATAAATTGGTTGGCTTCTCAGAGTTAGTGCACGGCTTTTGTCGTTTGAGAGCAACCCACCTCGAAGCCTTTGAGAGAGAAATGCTTGCGAGGACAAAGACCTAAACACCCACAGCCAAAGAGTGTTAGGCATCACTAAAGTCTTCCTGCCCGTGTGATTTGAAGACTTATTACACTTGAGGACTGTGAATCCTCCAGCCGGTTAGGCGTCACGTTCTGAGCATCCAAGAGTCATTGTGGATCGCCGATGAATGAAGTCTGTGAAGGTTTGGAAGTCTACCTTGAAGACTTACCAGAGTGATTGGGCGAGGACTGGGTGTCCTTAGCTCAAGGGGAATAAGGTGAAGACGCGGTCTTCTGAGTTGAATCTCAGCCTCCCTAACCAGACGTACAGTTGTCACAGCAACTGGAACTGGTCCAACAAATCATTGTCTTCGACGAGCTACTAGTTCTATCCTTCCCATCTCCTTATTTGCAGTTGGTCCTTGTGAAGTCATTGCCTGCTTGCATTATCTCTTTGTCTTCACTGAGTAACTGTTTGTTCTGATTGGCTTGATACTATCTTCCACCCTGATCCATACTGCCTAGCTGCTATTAGTCCTTGTGCTTTCACTTCATTGAATACTTGACTATGGCTTGTCTAGTGTAGTCTACCTTCCGCTATATGATAATAGGTTTATTTCTATCATTTGTCTTTGAAACTTTCATGTTTTGAAGACTTTCATAAAAATCGCCTATTCACCCCCCTCTAGTCAATCACTAGCACTTTCAGGTACAGGAGCGTCGACATTGACATGGCCTTGAAGTTGCACAATGGTTTCAGGTGCAACATTGACTTCAGGGGTAGTATTGGCTTCAGGCACCATATTCACTTCAGGCGCCACATGAGCTTTAGCCATGACAATGTCATTGGCTTCAGTGTTGTTGTTTGTGGCCGCCTTATTATTTTCAACCTCCACTTGAGTAGCTGGAGGGTTCTGCAAAGACTCGTTCTCCTGAAGAACAGTTTCTTAGTTGGTAGGGGGTGTGGCAACTCGCTCTTCTTCTTGACGGGGTTCTGGTGGTTCTTGTTGATCATCGGCTGATGCAGCCGGAATGTCTTCAGCAGCTTTTGCTTTGGACTTAGAGACGTTCACAGTTGGAGTGGCAACTGGGAACACTTGTCGTGCCACTAAGTTGTGTTGCTCTTCTCCTTCTGGAACGCTCGATAGAGTGACTTGTGGCCTTGGTCCTTTGCGAAGCCTGTGAAGTGCAGGCGACGCCTTTGGAGAGGGAGTCGGCTGGACCATAAAGTCATCATCTTCAAGCACCGGAGTGGTGGCTTGAGGTGGGGGAGTACTTAGGGATTCTTGACGGGGGGAGCCTTGAGGGCGATCATCCCATGAATCGTCCTGAGCAATTGGCGTCAGAGGACGACCAATGCTGATGAGTTCGCTGTTCATGATAACAGGCGATGATACCATTTGGTGCTCAATCTGAGGAAGAACTTCATCATCTTCTACATTGTTGTAATGACCAATGTCTTCAGCTTCAGGAGCTGGAATGTCTTCAGCTTCAGGAGCCTCTAAGGAAGCAGGCTCATGAACTGTTAACTGACGCTCTTGGTGTTCGGACGCAGGACGAGCAACTGAGATTGGCTCGACGACAAGGGGCTCTGTGGGAGCAGTCCGATCTTTCTTCTTTGTCTTCCTCTTCTTGGTCGGTGGAGCATCGTCGGTGGTGTTCTTGTTCTTGCGCTCACGGGCTTCGGCTTCAGCTTCCCTTGTTTTCTTGAGTTCTGAAGCAGCTGTGGGGACCTTACGCTTTGAGCCCGTCATACTGGCAGGGAAGACAATGCTTGGAGCTTCCTGCCTTGATGCTTCACTTTGGGCCACAACATGCTTCTTCTTCTTCTTGGCAGCCATTCTGGGGTCGATGCCAGGGTGCCCCAGTGCCTTACGCTTCTCAGCCTCATTGTGTGCCTGCACACTCTTCTCAGCAAAATATTTCATTCTTTCTCTTGAACCTTTTGCTTCCTGGTGTTTCTGGTGAAACTGCTCCTTGAGCTCATGCAACGTCTGCTTGAAGCTTTGAACATCAGCCACACTGAGATTTGCCATGTTCCTCTTGAACTGAGCTTTCTCATGATCAATCTTGTTCTTCAGTTCAACAATCTTCTGAGCCAGAGCCAGCTCAGTAACAATGGCACTGTGGAAAGAGACACTAATGCCAATTGGAAGCTCAAGATCATCGAGGTTGATGTTGGGGTTCTCAAACCATTCATCAATGAAATTGTTCAAGATGTCCACGTCAAAAAGGGGTAGATCATTGAAGATCTCCGCCTCTTCCTTGCTCTTTATCAACAGCTCAAGAGCATCATCGCCAAGATCGTCGTCGCTTGAAAGATCAATGGCTTCATTTTCATTCCTCAGAATGGCAGCTGGGGTCAGTGCTTGATTGGAAATCTGGATGGGCTTCTTCTTCTTCTTCTTCTTAGTCTTGGAGATGCGAGAGAGATCTTCAGACTGCACACTTGCTTCAGGTGGAGCAGTGGCCAGTGGATTCGCATGCGAAGCTTTAGGTGCAGCAGAAGGCTTTGAAGCCTATGACTTCTTCTGCTTTTGTGGCTTAGGTGGTGCAGGCGCTTCATCAAAATCAGCATCGTCTACAGAGTGCTCCACGGCTGCCCCTTGAACAGCAATGTGAGTGAGGAGACCATCGAGGTTGTAGTAAGGCCCGATGATATTGGGTTCGGCATCACGAGTGCCATAAGCCCTAGGAGCAGATGTACCAGGGTTAAAGTCGAGTCCAATGTCCTTCTTGTTCTTCTTGGCAGACTCTTTGGCAAACTAGAAGTTGCGCTTGAAGAGATTGTCTTCACAACACCATAGAAGACTGGATGGGTTGGCATTTTCAGGATGTGGTCCTCGGACCATGCAAGGATAGAAACCTTGAGGTATGGCTTCAGACTTGGACTTGGGTTGAAGACCTTTGTATACAATATCTCCCCAGGGGCCCTTGATGGCATTCTTTTCAGCATATTCGACAGTGACAAATTTGTACTTGAATCATTCCTCTTCCCAATATCTTCGAATCCATTGGATTCGGTTCTTGCATTCCCCATAGGTCTCTTCAGGGTCTGACTTGTATAGTTCATAGAGATTTGGTGGCAGGTCATTGGCTGTGTTCCCACGGTGCTATCTGCCGCCCTTTCTTGCTGACTTTTCTGTCACCATGAAGTTCAGACTGAATGGCTTCAAAACTTGCAAAGGCTTCCATCTGCTGGTCAGACAGGAACTGGCTTCGGGAGAATTGATGTGACGCTGTAAGAACTCTGCAAATGAATGCAGACTATGAGAACCAAGGGATTCTCCCATGGACATGTACCTATGACAGCATTAGAGATGCGAGGGAAGGGGAAGAGGTCATATGCATTCTCAGAAGATTTTGAGATAAATTAGTTTGAAGACATTGACCTCATAGCGTGAAGACATTCACTTATATGATGAGAGTTGGTTCCAAATTTGTACGAATCCAAGAATAAGTACAAGTGAGGAATCTAAATACTTTGTGAAGCATAAGTGAATATACTAGGCATGATATGAGATGCAGAACAAGATAGATCCAATTTTGTAGGTACAGAAACCACTTGTAGTTGAAACGATGAATCTATCGGATCAAAAGGACAGTAAAAAGGAGGTTTTATTTACCACATGAAGAACTGCTATACATAGTAGAGAGGAAGCCAAGCAGTTCGATCTTCCGTGCCCTAACTTGGCTACGGAAGACACCTACGGCGACGGCGGAGGAGACGAGGTCCGCGGCCGGCGTGAGGGCGGTGTCAGTGAGGTCGCGGCAGCTAAGCGCTTCGTCGCCGGCGTCGTCGAGAGCTAGCGGTGGCGCTAGGGTTTGTGCGAGAGGGAGAGGTGGAAGAAGGGATAATGACTGCAGTGAGATGTATATTTATAGAGACAGGGATGGCACAGTGATATTACGCAGGTGCCCCTGGTGGTTCACATCTGAGGGAGATGTGGCATGCATGCAACACCTTGGAATTTATTCCATGTTCCCACGCATGCCTGGATTGTCGGGTGGTCGTTCCCGCTTCTCCGGTTTTCAGGCAAAAGAGATATAGCATTAGAACAGATTCAATTTTTGTCTCTGTGTCTTCTGCTGACAAGGACTTAGAGAAGACAATCGACAGATTCAATAGAACGCATATGATTTGGATAGATAGAATCGGAGGTAGAAGCATAGAGGGGGTTAGGGTCCAATCACATTCACTTAGGTCAAAAGATTCGAACATGTAGACATAGCTATAAGTGAATGCTGTAGAGGACAGAACACCAATATAAGTATATACCAATATGATACCAAATCAACATTGTGAAGATAAACATGAAGTTGAATCAATGTTGAAGACTGACCAAATGCGAAGACTATGCAAATGATATGCCAAAAGAAAAACACTTCAAACAAGAGTTTGGTGGTGGCGTTACCCACCGTATAGGAAGTATTAGACCCAGACACGTCGCACAATTATCGTGGCACTCCAAAGTCAATTTCTGCATTAATGTATTCACACTTAGAGTGTATGTCTTCATTGTTTGAAGATATACGTTACTTCATGTGTTGCACATCTAAGTCATCACATGCATAAGCGTTAGGATGTGTGTCCAATTACAGGACATTTGAGGATTCTAAGATATTTAGCTCACACCACAACTTGCAAAACCTTTTCTCACCCAAGGGCTTTGTGAAGATATCTGCCAATTGCTCTTCAGTGTTGACGTGAATGATATCAATATCTTCCTTCATGACATGATCTCTGAGAAAATGATGATGGATCTGAATGTGCTTTGTCTTCGAATGCTGAACTGGGTTGTTGGCAATCTTGATGGCGCTTTCATTGTCGCAGTAGAGTGGCACATGCTTCAGATGGATGCCATAGTCCTTGAGAGTTTGCTTCATCCATCAAAACTGAGCGTAGCAAGATCCAGCAGCAATGTATTCAGATTCAGCAGTGGAGAGAGATACACAGTTCTGCTTCTTTGAAGACCAACAGACAAGAGATTGTCCAAGAAAGTGACATGTGCCTGATGTAGACTTGCGATCAACCTTGTCACCAGCATAATCAACATCTAAGAATCCAACTAGATCAAACTCTGAGCCCTTTGGATACCATAATCCTAGTGTTGGGGTGTAAGCCAAATATCGAAGAATTTGCTTCACAGCTAAGTGATGCGACTCCTTTGGTGCCGCTTGGAATCGGGCACACATGCAAACGATAAGCATGATATCTGGCCTAGATGCACATAAATAGAGTAAAGAACCAATCATGGAGCGGTATACCTTTTGATCAAACTCTTTACCATTATCGTTAGGGCCCAGATGACTTTTGGTTGGCATTGGCATCGTGTATCCCTTGCAGTCTTGCATTCCAAACTTCTTCAGGCAGTCTTTGAGGTATTTCTCTTGAGATATGAAGATGACGTTGCTTTGCTGACGAATTTGAAGACCAAGAAAGAATTTCAGCTCACCCATCATGGACATCTGATATTGCTCTTGCATCATGTGTCCAAACTCATCACTGTATCTTTTGTCAGTGCAGTCGAAGATAATGTCATCCACATAGATCTGGCACACAAACAGTTCACCATCGTATGTCTTCGTGAAGAGAGTGGGATCCAGGGAACCAGGTTTGAAGCCTTTGCTCTTCAGGAAGCCTTTGAGTGTGTCATACCAAGCATGAGGGGCTTGTTTGAGGCCATACAGTGCCTTGTTGAGCTTGTAAACCATGTCAGGATGTTTTGGATCTTCAAAGCCAGGTGGTTGTGCAACATAAACTTCTTCTTCAATCTTGCCATTGAGAAAAGCACTCTTCACATCCATTTGATACAGGAGGATGTTGTGATGGTTGGCATAGGCTAGTAGAATGCGAATGGCTTCAAGTCTAGCCACCAGAGCGAATGTTTCATCGAAGTTAATTCCTTCAACTTGAGTATATCCTTGAGCAACGAGACGAGCCTTGTTTCTGACAACTTGACCATGCTCATCTTGTTTGTTGCGATAGATCCATTTTGTGCCTATGATATTGTGCTTGCGAGGATCAGGATGCTTGACCAATTCCCACACATTGTTCAGTTCGAACTGTTGAAGCTCTTCTTGCATAGCTTGAATCCACTCAGGTTCTATGAAGGCTTCAGCAACTTTCTTGGGTTCAGATATAGAGACAAATGCAAAGTGCCCACAGAAATTTGCCAGTTGCGTTGCTCTTGAACGAGTAAGGGGACCAGGTGCATTGATGCTATAAATTATCTTCTCAATCTGTACATCATTCGCTACACGAGGATGAACTGGACGAAGACTTTGCTCTAGCTGATCATTGTCTTCATCTTCAGTATTGGCTTCAGGCTGAGCAGAATCTTCAGGTTGATTTGGTGCAGAAATGATAAGTTCCTCTTCAGCCTGTGCCTCTGAAGGTATGATTTCTCCAGTACCCATAATCTTGATGGATTCACCAGGTGGAACTTCATCTAGCACATTTGGCAAGTGTTCTCTTTGCGAGTGCTACGTCTTGAGCTTGCGTTGGTTTTCCCCGAAGAGGAAGGGATGATGCAGCAGAGTAGCGTAAGTATTTCCCTTAGTTTTTGAGAACCAAGGTATCAATCCAGTAGGAGCCCACGCTCAAGTCCCTCGTACCTGCACAAAGCGATAGCTACTCGCAACCAACACGATTAGGGGTTGTCAAGCCCTTCACGGTCACTTACGAGAGTGAGATCTGATAGATAGAATATTTTTGGTATTTTTGATATAAAGATGCAAAGTAAAAAGTAAAAGCAAAGTAAATAGCAAAACAATATAAAAGTGATGGAGATTGATATGATGAGAATAGACCCGGGGGCCATAGGTTTCACTACTGGCTTCTCTCAAGAGCATAAGTATTCTACGGTGGGTGAACAAATTACTGTTGAGCAATTGATAGAATTGAGCATAATTATGAGAATATCTAGGCATGATCATGTATATAGGCATCACGTCCGTGACAAGTAGATCGAAACGATTCTGCATCTACTACTATTACTCCACCGACCGCTATCCAGCATGCATCTAGAGTATTAAGTTAAAAACAGAGTAACGCCTTAAGCAAGATGACATGATGTAGAGAGATAAATTCATGCAATATGAAATAAACCCCATCTTGTTATCCTCGATGTCAACGATACAATACGTGCCTTGTTGCCCCTTCTGTCACTGGGTAAGGACACCGCAAGATCGAACCCAAAGCTAAGCACTTCTCACATAGCAAGAACTACCAATCTAGTTGGCCAAACCAAACGGATAATTCGAAGAGACTTGCAAAGATAACCAATCATGCATAAAGGAATTCAGAGAAGATTCAAATATTATTCATAGATAGACTTGATCATAAACCCACAGTTCATCGGTCTCAACAAACACACCGCAAAAAGAAGATTACATCGAATAGATCTCCACAAGAGAGGGGGAGAACTTTGTATTGAGATTCAAAGAGAGATAAGAAGCCATCTAGCTACTAACTATGGACCCGAAGGTCTGAGGTAAACTACTCACATTTCATCGGAGGGGCTAGGATGATGTAGAAGCCCTTCGTGATGACGTCCCTCTTCCGGCGGAGCTCCGGAATAGGCCCCAAGATGGGATCTCGTGGATACAGAAAGTTGCGGCGGTGGAATTAGGTTTTTGGCTCCTGTTCTAATCATTTGGGGGTACGTGTGTATATATAGGAGGAAGGAGTACGTCGGTGGAGCACTGAGGGCCCATGAGGCAGGGGGGCGCGCCCTAGGGGGGGCCCACCCTCGTGACCACCTTTTGATCCCTTGCAGTAGGGTCCAAATCTCCTGGGTCATGTTCGATGAGAAAATCACGTTTCCGAAGATTTTATTCCGTTTGGACTTCGTTTGATATTTTGTTTATCCGAAACACTAAAATAGGCAAAAAAAACAGCAATTCTAGGCTGGGCCTCCGGTTAATAGGTTAGTCCAAAAAATAATATAAAAGTGGAAAATAAAGCCCAATATAGTCCAAAACAGTAGATAATATAGCATGGAGCAATCAAAAATTATAGATACATTGGAGACGTATCAGGCATCCCCAAGCTTAATTCCTGCTCGTCCTCGAGTAGGTAAATGATAAAAAGAGAATTTTGATGCGGAGTGCTACTTGGCATAATTTCAATGTAAATCTTTTTAATTTTGGTATGAATATTTAGATTAGAAAGATTCAAGACAAAAGTTTATATTGACATAGAAAATAATAATACTTCAAGCATACTAACAAAGCAATTATGTCTTCTCAAAATAACATGGCCAAAGAAAGTTATCCCTACAAAATCATATAGTCTGGCTATGCTCCATCTTCCCCACACAAAGTATTTAAATCATGCACAACCCCGATGACAAGCCAAGCAATTGTTTCATACTCTAACTTTTTCAAACCTTTTTCAATCTTCACGCAATACATGAGCGTGAGCCATGGATATAGCACTATAGGTGGAATAGAATGGTGGTTGTGGAGAAGACAAAAAGGAGAAGATAGTCTCACATCGACTAGGCGTATCAACGGGCTATGGAGATGCCCATCAATAGATATCAATGTGAGTGAGTAGGGATTGCCATGCAACGGATGCACTGGAGCCATAAATGTATGTAAGCTCAACAAAAGAAACTAGTGGGTGTGCATCCAACTTGCTTGCTCACGAAGACCTAGGACAATTTGAGGAAGCCCATCATTGGAATATACAAGCCAAGTTCTATAACATAAAATTCCCACTAGTATATGAAAGTGACAACATATGAGACTCTCTATATGAAGAACATGGTGCTACTTTGAAGCACAATATATGAGACTTGCTATATCATGGTGCTACTTTGAAGCACAAGTGTGAAAAAAAGGATAGTAGCATTGCCCCTTATTTATTTATTTATTTGGGTCTTTTTTTCTTTGGCCTTGCTTTTTTTTTGGGACAATGCTCTATTAAATGATGATCATCACACTTCTATTTATTTACAACTAAATGATTACAACTAGATACTAAAACAAAGCATGACTCTATATGAATGCCTTCGGCGGTGTACTGGGATATGCAATGAATCACGAGTGACAAGTGTGAAAGAATTATGAACAGTGGCTTTGCCACAAATACTATGTCAACTACATGATCATGCTAAGCAATACGACAATGATGGATGTGTCATGATGAACTAGATGGTGGAAAGTTGCATGGCAATATATCTCGGAATGGCTATGGGAATGCCATAATAGGTAGGTATGGTGGCTGTTCTGAGGAAGGTATATGGTAGGTGTATGATACCAGCGAAAGTTGCGCGGTATTAGAGAGGCTATCAAGGGTGGAAGGGTGGGAGTGCGTATAATCCATGGACTCAACATTAGTCATAAAGAACTCATATACTTATTGCAAAAATTTATAAGTTAACAACGCAAAGTATTACGCGCATGCTCCTAGGGGGATAGATTGGTAGGAAAAGACCATCGCTCGTCCCCGACCACCACTCACAAGGAAGACAATCAATAAATAAATCATGCTCCGACTTCATCACATAACGGTTCACCATACATACATGCTACGGGAATCACAAACTTCAACACAAGTATTCTTTAAATTCACAACTACTCAACTAGCATGACTTTAATATTATCACCTCCATATCTCAAAACAATTATCATGCTTCAATCTTTTCTTAGTATTCAACACACTCAAAAGAAAGTTTCACAAATCTAGAATACCAAGCATATTATTATTAGGCAAATTACCATGCTATTAATAGACTCTCAAATTAATTTAAGTGAAGCATGAGAGATCAATAGTTTCTTTAAAACATATCCACCACCGTGCTCTAAAAGATCTAAGTGAAGCACATAGAGCAAAATTATCTAGCTCAAAAGATATAAGTGAAGCACAAAGAGCAAAATTATCTAGCTAAAAAGATATAAGTGAAGCACATAGAGCAAAATTATCTAGCTCAAAAGATATAAGCGAAGCACATAGAGCAAAATTATCTAGCTCAAAAGGTATAAGTGAAGCACATAGAGCAAAATTATCTAGCTCAAAAGATATAAGTGAAGCACACAGAGCATTCTATCAAATTTTAATTTATGTATGGCTCTATCAAAAGGTGTGTAAAGCAAGGATGATTGTGGCATACTAACAAACAAAGACACAAATAATACAAGACGCTCCAAGCAAAACACATATCATGTTGGTGAATAAAAATATAGCTACAAGTAAATTACCGATGGAAGTGGACGAAAGAGGGGATGCCTTCTGGGGCATCACCAAGCTTTGACTTTTTGGTGTCCTTTGATTATCTTGGGGGTTCCATGGGAATCCCCAAGCTTAGGCTCTTGCCACTCCTTGTTCCATGATCCATCAAAAGAATTCACCCAAAACTTGAAAACTTCACAACACAAAACTCAAAATAGAAAACTCGTGAGCTCCGTTAGCGAAAGAAAACAAAAGACCACTTCAAGGTACTGTAATGAACTCATTCTTTATTTATATTGGTTTTAACCTACTGTATTCCAACTTCTCTATGGATTATAAACTATTTTACTAGCATAGATTCATCAAAATAAGCAAACAACACACGAAAAACAGAATCTGTCAAAAACAGAACAGTCTGTAGTAATCTGTATCTAGAGCAAGTTATGGAACCCCAAAAATTCTAAAATAAATTTCTGGAAGTGAGGAATTTATCTATTAATCATATTCAAAAAGAATTAACTAAATATCACTCTTCAAATAAAAATGACAGCAGTTCTCGTGAGCGCTAAAGTTTCTGTTTTTTACAGCAAGTTCAACAAGACTTTCCCCAAGTCTTTCCAACGGTTCTACTTGGCACAAATACTAATTAAACACAAAAAACACAACCAAAACAGAGGCTAAATAATTTATTTATTACTAAACAGAAGCAAAAAGCAAGGAATAAAAATAAAATTGGGTTGCCTCCCAACAAGCGCTATCGTTTAACGCCCCTAGATAGGCATAACAAGCAAGGATAGATCTAGGTATTGCCATCTTTGGTAGGTAATCCATAAGTGGCTCTCATGATAGTTTCGTATGGTAATTTTATTTTCTTTCTTGGAAAGTGTTTCATGCCCTTTTTTAATGGAAATTGAAATCTAATATTCCCTTCCTTCATATCAATAATCGCACCAACCGTTCTAAGGAAAGGTCTACCAAGACTAATAGGGCAAGAAGGATTGCAATCTATATCAAGAACAATGAAATCTACGGGCACATAATTCCTATTTGCAACAATAAGAACATCATTAATTCTTCCCATAGGTTTCTTAATAGTGGAATCCGCAAGATGCAAGTTTAGAGAGCAATCAAAATTACGGAAATCTAGTAAATCACACAAAGTCTTGGGAATGGTAGAGACACTAGCACCCAAATCACACAAAGCATAAAACTCATGATCTTTAATTTTGATTTTAATAGTTGGTTCCCACTCATCATAGAGTTTTCTAGGGATAGAAACTTTCAACTCAAGTTTTTCTTCATAAGATTGCATCAAGGCATCAACAATATGTTCGGTGAAGGCTTTATTTCGACTATAAGCATGTGGAGAATTTAGTACGGATTGCAACAAGGAAATACAATCAATCAAAGAGAAATTTTCATAATTAAATTCCTTGAAATCCAATATAGTGGGTTTAGCAACATCTAGATTTTTATTTCTTTCAATCCCACTTTCATCAATTTCATCATTAAGATCTAAACACTCCGAATTTTTAGAACGCCTTCTAGGTAAAGGAAGATCATATTCAGTTTCATCAAGATTCATATTGCAAAATAAAAATTTAATTGGAGACACATCAATAACTTTTAGATCTTCATCTTGATTTTCACAGGAATTGGAAGAACATGCTTTAATAAAGGCATCTTTGGAAGCACGCATACTAGCAGTTCTTTCCTTACACTCATCAATTGAAATTCTCATGGCTTTTAGAGACTCATTAATATCATGCTTAGGAGGAATAGATCTAAGTTTCAAAGCATCAACATCAAGAGCAATTCTATCAACGTTCCTAGTCAAATCATCAATCTTAAGCAATTTTCTTCAATCATAGCATTATAAGAATCAAAAGTATGGCTACCCAAGAAGTTTCCTCCGGTAATGGTATCGAGGATATATCTAATACCTACATAAAAATTGCGGAGAAGAACTAAGGTAGATTGTTTCCTGGTAGATCTAGTTTGAGCATTGCAAATCCTATACCAAGCATCTTTTAGATTTTCTCCCTCCCTTTGTTTAAAATTTAGAACTTCACTCTCGGGAGACAACGGAGAAGATATGAGACTAGCCATGATGACAGGAAAACAAAGAGGCAAACAGAGAGGGAGGATAGAGAGAGAGGGAGAATAAAACGGCAAGGGTGAATTGGGGGGAGAGGAAAACAAGAGGCAAATGGCAAATAGTGTAATGCGAGAGATAGGGATTGTGATGGGTACTTGGTACATGACTTTTTGCGTAGACTCCCCGGCAATGGCACCAGAAATCCTTCTTGCTACGTCTTGAGCTTGCGTTGGTTTTCCCCGAAGAGGAAGGGATGATGCAGCAGAGTAGCGTAAGTATTTCCCTCAGTTTTTGAGAACCAAGGTATCAATCCAGTAGGAGCCCACGCTCAAGTCCCTCGTACCTGCACAAAGCGATAGCTACTCGCAACCAACGTGATTAGGGTTGTCAAGCCCTTCACGGTCACTTACGAGAGTGAGATCTGTAGATAGAATATTTTTGGTATTTTTTATATAAAGATGCAAAGAAAAAGTAAATAGCAAAACAATATAAAAGTGATGGAGATTGATATGATGAGAATAGACCCGGGGGCCATAGGTTTCACTAGTGGCTTCTCTCAAGAGCATAAGTATTCTACAGTGGGTGAACAAATTACTGTTGAGCAATTGATAGAATTGAGCATAATTATGAGAATATCTAGGCATGATCATGTATATAGGCATCACGTCCGTGAAAAGTAGATCGAAACGATTCTGCATCTACTACTATTACTCCACTCATCGACCGCTATCCAGCATGCATCTAGAGTACTAAGTTAAAAACAGAGTAACGCCTTAAGCAAGATGACATGATGTAGAGAGATAAATTCATGCAATATGAAATAAACCCCATCTTGTTATCCTCGATGTCAACGATACAATACGTGCCTTGCTGCCCCTTCTGTCACTGGGTAAGGACACCGCAAGATCGAACCCAAAGCTAAGCACTTCTCACATGGCAAGAACTACCAATCTAGTTGGCCAAACCAAACGGATAATTCGAAGAGACTTGCAAAGATAACCAATCATGCATAAAGGAATTCAGAGAAGATTCAAATATTATTCATAGATAGACTTGATCATAAACCCACAATTCATCAGTCTCAACAAACACACCGCAAAAAGAAGATTACATCGAATAGATCTCCACAAGAGAGGGGGAGAACTTTGTATTGAGATTCAAAGAGAGAGAAGAAGCCATCTAGCTACTAACTATGGACCCGAAGGTCTGAGGTAAACTAGTCACACTTCATCGGTGGGGCTAGGATGATATAGAATCCCTCCGTGATGACGGCCCTCTTCCGGCGGAGCTCCGGAACAGGCCCCAAGATGGGATCTCGTGGATACAGAAAGTTGCGGCGGTGGAATTAGGTTTTTGGCTCCTGTTCTGATCGTTTGGGGTACGTGTGTATATATAGGAGGAAGGAGTACGTCGGTGGAGCACCGAGGGGCCCACGAGGCAGGGGGCGCGTCCTAGGGGGGGTGCCCCCACCCTCGTGACCACCTCTTTGATCCCTTGCAGTAGGGTCCAAGTCTCCTGGATCACGTTCGGTGAGAAAATCACGTTTCCAAAGATTTTATTCCATTTGGACTCCGTTTGATATTCTGTTTATCTGAAACACTGAAATAGGCAAAACAACATCAATTCTGGGCTGGGCCTCCGGTTAATAGGTTAGTCCCAAAAATAATATAAAAGTGGAAAATAAAGCCCAATATAGTCCAAAACAGTAGATAATATAGCATGGAGCAATCAAAAATTATAGATACGTTGGAGACGTATCAGCGAGCTGTTAGTCTCATCAAACCGCACATCCACAGTTTCAACCACTTTATAGTGAAAGTGGTTGAAGACTCTGTAGGAGTGTGAATCCTTCCCGTAACCAAGTATAAAACCTTCATGTGCTTTTGGTGCAAATTTTAAAGTGTGATGTGGATCCTTGATCCAGCACCTTGCACCAAATACTCTGAAGTAGCTTACGTTTGGATTCTTACCAGTCAGTAGTTCATATGATGTATTCTTTAGAAGCTTGTGAAGATAAACACGGTTGATGACATGGCATGCAATATCAATAGCTTCAAGCCAGAACTTCCTTGGAGTCTTGTACTCATCAAGCATCGTCCGAGACATCTCAATGAGTGTTCTGTTCTTGCGCTCCACGATGCCATTCTGTCGAGGTGTGTATGGAGCTGAGAATTCATGAGTGATGCCCAATGTATCAAGATAAGTGTCGAGGCCGATATTCTTGAACTCTGTGCCATTGTCACTTCTTATCTGCTTGATCTTGATGCCATAGTTTTTCATGGCAGGATTGACGAATCGTCTGAAGACATCCTGCACTTCAGTCTTCTAGAGAATTATATGCACCCAGGTATATCTAGAGTAATCATCAACAATAACGAAGCCATAGAGACAAGCAGTAGTAGTAATAGTGGAGTAATGAGTAGGGTCAAATAGGTCCATGTGAAGCAGCTCGAAGGGACGTGATGTAGTCATGATTGTCTTCGAAGGATGCTTGGCCCTAGTCATCTTCCCGGCTTCGCAGGCACCGCACAGATGATCCTTTTTGAACTTGACGCCCTCGATGCCTACGACATGCTTCTTCTTCGCGAGAGTGTACAAGTTCCTCATGCCAGCATGCCCTAGCCTCCAATGCCAGAGCCAGCACTCTGAAGCTTTTGCTAGAAGACATACTTCCAACTGTGGTCCTGCTGAGAAATCTACCATGTACACATCACCTTTTAGGTACCCTTCAAAGACTAGAGACTTGTCAGATTCCATTAGAACAAGACAACGATACTTTCCAAATATCACAATCATGTTCAAGTCACAAGGCATTGAGACAGACATTAAGTTGAAAACAAGTGATTCAACAAGCATCACTCTATCCATGTGCTGATCCTTTGAGATTGCAACTCTACCTAGACCCAATACCTTGCTTTTGCCAGTGTCAGCAAATGTGATATGACTCTTGTCATATGGACGTAAGGTTGAGTTCATGAGAAGACTTCGACCGCCAGTCATGTGGTTAGTGCATCCACTATCAATAATCCATTCTGAAGCAGCTGGTTTCATACCCTACAGTGCGGTTAGGGGGATAGGCTTCACGAAGAGTATTGTGAAGCATAAACATTTGACGAGCAAGTGGATTATGAAAGCTCAGATCCAGGTTAGGACTGATAGGATGCATGGCAAGCGACTAAGGAATGAAATACGTAATAAGACCATTTGGGCATTTTATCTTGCGCCCCACAAGATGTTTTAGGTCCCCAGCAATAGCATCTGACGCCTTTGATTTCCGGCTGGAGACCTTTCCCTTGGCACCACGTGCCATGAAGCAATAGGTGGGTGCAGAGTCATCTTCATTAGCATCAGCGTTGGTGAAGAGGCCATCGTCTTTAGTGTTGAAGATGGACTTGGCGACGTACGCTGAAGCTAAAGCGAGGCTTGCCACACCTGAATCAGATTCCTCTTCAGACTCCATCTTCACCTCCTCGGATGCAGACTCCCCCTCTGAATCCATTTCCTTGCCAACAAATGCACGACCCTTGCTAGATGAGCTCTTCTTGTGTGATGACGACTTTGACGAAGACTTAAAAGAAGACTTTGAGAATTTCTTCTTTTTCTTGTCATCAGAATCATATTACTTGCTCTTCTTCTTCTTGTTGTTCTCATTGTCCCATTGAGGACATTCAGAGATGTAGTGACCAGGTTTCTTGCACTTGTGACACGTTCTCTTCTTGTAGTCACGGGAGGAAGCTTCATCATTTTTTGAGCTGGATCTTGAAGACTGTCTGGAGCCTTTCTTCCTAGTGAACCTTTGGAACTTCTTCACGAGCATGGCAAGCTCCTTTCCAATGTCTTCAGGATCCTCAGAACTGCAGTCAGATTCTTCTTCAGATGAGGAAACAACCTTTGTCTTCAAGGCGCGAGCTCGGCCATAGTTGGTACCATAGATGTCTCGTTTCTCAGATAGCTGGAATTCATGTGTGTTGAGCCTCTCAAGTATGTCAGACGGATCGAGAGTCTTGAAGTCAGGGCGTTCTTGAATCATCAGGGCCAAGGTGTCAAATGAGCCATCGAGTGATCTCAAGAGTGTCTTGATGATTTCATGCTTGGTGATTTCAGTGACGCCGAGTGCATGAAGCTCATTTGTGATATCAATGAGGCGATCAAACGTCAGCTAAACATTCTCATTGTCATTTCTCTTGAAGCGGTTGAAGAGACTGCGAAGAACACTGATCCTTGAGTCTCTCTGGGTTGAGACGCCTTCATTGACCTTGGAGAGCCAGTCCCAGACTAGCTTTGCAGTTTCCAGAGCACTCACCCGGCCATACTGTCCTTTGGTCAGATGACCACAGATGATGTTCTTGGCAGTAGAATCCAGTTGAATGAACTTCTTGACATTAGTTGCGGTGACGCCTTCACCGGCCTTGGGAACGCCATTCTTAATGACATACCAAAGGTCAACATCAATGGCTTCAAGATGCATGCGCATCTTATTCTTCCAGTAATGGTAATCAGTGCCATCGAAGACAGGGCACGCAGCGGAGACTTTGATTATCCCTGCAGTCGGCATAGCTAAAACTCCAGGTGGTTAAACCGAATCACACAGAACAAGGGAGCACCTTGCTCTGATACCAATTGAAAGTGCTAGTTATCAACTAGAGGGGGTGAATAGGCGATTTTTATGAAAGTCTTGAAAACACGGGGGCTTTGAAGACAAACAGTAGAAATGAACCAATTGATATGCAGCGGAAGGTAGACTACACTAGACAAGCCATAGTCAAGTAAGCAATGAAGTGAAAGCACGAAGACTATCAGCAGCTAGGTAGTATGGATCAAGATGGAAGAAAGTATGAAACCAATCAACAACAGTCTTCACATAGTGAAGTCAATCATATCATGCAAGCAGGCAATGACTTCACGAAGACAAACTGTAAGTAAAGAGAGAGGTAAGGATAGAACCAGTTTCTTGGTGAGGACGTGCATTTGTTGGACCAGTTCCATTTGCTGTGACAACTGTATGTCGGGTTAGGGAGGTTGAGATTCAACTCAGAAGACCGTGTCTTCACCTTATTCCCCTTGAGCTAAGGACACACAGTCCTCGCCCAATCATTCTGGTAAGTCTTCAAGGTAGACTTCCAAACCTTCACAGACTTTGTTCACCGGCGATCCACAATGACTCTTGGATGCTCAGAATGTGACGCCTGACCGGCTGGAGGATTCACAGTCCTCAAGTGTAATAAGTCTTCAGATCACACAGACAGAAAGACTTCAGTGATGCCTAACACTCTTTGGCTCTGGGTGTTTAGGGCTTTGTCCTTGCAAGGATTTCTCTCTCAAAGGCTTCGAGGAGGGTTGCTCTCAAACGACAAAAGCCGTGTACTAACTCTGAGCAGCCGCCAATTTATGGTGTAGGGGGTGGGCTATTTATAGCCACAAGGCAACCCGACCTGATTTGTCTGAAATGACCCTGGGTCACTAAGGAACTGACACGTGTCTAATAGTCAGATTTCAAACACACGCGACAGCTCTGGATAAGATTTGCTCTCACTGTCTTCGCTCGAAGACATAGGATTTGGTTGAGCATCACTTCGGTCACTCTGACTTTGTTCACTGGGACCCCACTTAATAGTACGGTGGTTCCTATGACTCAACAAAGAAGAAAAGGAAACTACAAAACAGCTATGTCTTCACACTCCATAGTCTTCACATGAATGTCTTCTCGAGTCAGAGTCTTCGTTGTGAATATCTTCACATACCACCATTGTCTTCAATGTCTTCACACATTTTTAGGGGTCATCTCCGGTAGGTAAACCGAATCAATGAGGGACTACTACCTGTGTTATCCTGCAATTCTCACAAACACATTAGTCCCTCAACCAGGTTTGTCGTCAATACTCCAAAACCAACTAGGGGTGGCACTAGATGCACTTACACTACTAGGAGGGGGAAGGAAGGAGTGGGTGAGAGGAAGGAAGGGGGCGCCACCCCCCTCCTAGTCCAATTCGGACCCAAGGGGGAGGGGGCGCGCGGCCTGACCTGGCAGCCCATCTCTCTCCACTAAGGACCATCTAGGCCCACTAGTTCCCCGGGGGGTTCTGGTAACCCTCCGGCACTCCGGTTTTCTTCGAAATCATCCGGAACACTTCCAGTGTGCGAATATAGCCGTCCAATATATCAATCTTTATGTATCGACCACTTTGAGACTCCTCGTCATGTCCATGATCATATCCGGGAGTCCGAACTACCTTCGGTACATCAAAACACATAAACTCATAATATCGATCGTCACCGAACGTTAAGCATGCGGACCCTACGGGTTCGAGAACTATGTTGACATGACCGAGACTCATCTCCGGTCAATAACCAACAGTGGAACCTGTATGCTCATATTGGTTCCTACATATTCTACGAAGATCTTCATCGGTCAAACCGCATAACAACATACGTTGTTCCCTTTGTCATCGGTATGTTACTTGCCTAAGATTCGATAGTTGGTATCTCAATACCTAGTTCAATCTCGTTACCGGCAAGTCTCTTTACTCGTTCCGTAATGCAGCATCACGTAACTAACTCATTAGTCATATTGCTTGCAAGGCTTGAAGTGATGTGCATTACCGAGAGGGCCCAGAGATACCTCTTTGATACACGGAGTGACAAATCCTAATCTCGATTTATGCCAACTCAACAAACACCTCCGGTATTCGAGAGTTGCATAATCTCATAGTCATAGGAACATGTATATGTTATGGAGAAAGCAATAGCAGTAAACTAAAAGATCATCGTGCTAAGCTAACGGATGGGTCAAGTCAATCACATCATTCTCTAATGATGTGATCCTGTTCATAAAATGACAACTCTTTGTCCATGGCTAGGAAACTTAACCATCTTTGATCAACGAGCTAGTCAGGTAGAGGATACTAGTGACACTCTGTTTGTCTATGTATTCACACATGTACTAAGTTTCCGGTTAATACAATTCTAGCATGAATAATAGACATTTATCATGATTAGGAAATATAAATAACAACTTTATTATTGCCTCTAGGGCATATTTCCTTCAGTCTCCCACTTGCACTAGAGTCAATAATCTAGATTACATTGTAATGATTCTAACACCCATGGAGTCTTGGTGCTAATCATGTTTTGCTCGTGAGAGAGGCTTAGTCAATGGGTCTGCAACATTCAGATCCATATGTATCTTGTAAATCTCTATATCTCCCTCCTTGACTTGATCGCGGACGGAATTGAAGCGTCTCTTGATGTGCTTGGTTCTCTTGTGAAATCTGGATTCCTTTGCCAAGGCAATTGCATCAGTATTGTCACAAAAGATTTTCATTGGACCCGATGCACTAGGTATGACACCTAGATCGGATATGAACTCCTTCATCCAGACTCCTTCATTTGCTACTTGCGAAGCAGCTATGTACTCCTCTTCGCATGTAGATCCTGCCACGACGCTCTACTTAGAACTGCACCAACTGACAGCTCCACCATTTAATAAAAATACGTATCCGGTTTGTGACTTAGAGTCATCCGGATCAGTGTCAAAGCTTGCATCGACATAACCGTTTACCACGAGCTCTTTTTCACCTCCATAAACGAGAAACATACCCTTAGTCCTTTTTAGGTATTTCAGGATGTTCTTGACCGCTGTCCAATGATCCACTCCTGGATTACTTTGGTACCTCCCTGCTAAACTAATACCAATGCACACATCAGGTCTGGTACACAACATTGCATACATGATAGAACCTATGGTTGAAGCATAGGGAATGACTTTCATTTTCTGTCTATCTTCTGCAGTGGTCGGGCATTGAGTCTGACTCAACTTCTCACCTTGTAACATAGGGAAGAAACCTTTCTTTGCTTGATCCATTTTGAACGTCTTCAAAACTTTATCAAGGTATGTGCTTTGTGAAAGTCTAATTAAGTGTCTTAAACTATCTCTATAGATCTTGATGCCCAATATATAAGCAGCTTCACCGAGGTCTTTCATTGAAAAATTCTTATTCAAGTATCCTTTTATGCTATTCAGAAATTCAGTATCATTTCCGATCAGCAATATGTCATCCACATATAATATCAGAAATGCTACAGAGCTCCCACTCACTTTCTTGTAAATACATGCTTCTCCAAAAGTCTGTATAAAACCATATGCTTTGATCACACTATAAAAGTGTATATTCCAACTCCGAGAGGCTTGCACCAGTCCATAAATGGATCGCTGGAGCTTGCGCACTTTGTTAGCACCTTTTGGAATGACAAAACCTTCTGGTTGCATCATATACAACTCTTATTTAAGATATCCATTAAGGAATGCATTTTTTGACATCCATTTTCCAAATTTCATAATCATAAAATGCGGCAATTGCTAACATGATTCGGATGGACTTAAGCATCTCTACGGGTGAGAAAGTCTCATCGTAGTCAACTCCTTGAACTTGTCAAAAACCTTTTGCAACAAGTCGAGCTTTGTAGACAGTAACATTACCATTAGCGTCAGTCTTCTTCTTGAAGATCCATTTATTCGCTATGGCCTGCCGATCATCAGGAAAGTCAACCAAAGTCCAAACTTTGTTCCCATACATGGATCCCATCTCAGATTTCATGGCCTCAAGCCATTTTGCGGAATCAGGGCTCATCATCGCTTCCTCATAGTTCGTAGGTTCGTCATGGTCAAGTAACATGACCTCCAAAACAGGATTACCGTACCACTCTGGTGCGGATCTTACTCTGGTTTTACCTACGAGGTTCGGTAGGAACTTGATCAGAAGTTTCATGATCATCATCATTAGCTTCCTCACTTACTCGTGTAGGAATCACTGGAACTGATTTTAGTGATAAAATACTTTCCAATAAGGGAGTAGGTACAATTACCTCGTCAAGTTCTACTTTCCTCCCACTCACTTCTTTCGAGAGAAACTCCTTCTCTAGAAAGGATCCATTCTTAGCAACAAATATCTTGCCTTCGGATCTGTGATAGAAGGTGTACGCAATAGTCTCCTTTGAGTATCCGATGAAGCCACATTTCTCCAATTTGGGTTCGAGCTTATCAGGTTGAAGTTTTTTCACATAAGCATTGCAGCCCAAAACTTTAAGAAACGACAACTTGGGTTTCTTGCCAAACTACAGTTCATAAGGTGTCTTCTCAACGGATTTTGATGGTGCCCTATTTAACGTGAATGCAGCCCTCTCTAAAGAATAACCCCAAAACGATAGCGGTAAATCAGTGAGAGACATCATAGATCGCACCATATCTAATAAAGTGCGGTTACGACGTTCGGACACACCATTACGTTGTGGTGTTCTAGGTGGCGTGAGTTGCGAAACTATTCCGCATTGTGTCAAATGAAGACCAAACTCATAACTCAAATATTCACCTCCACGATCAGATCGTAGAAACTTAATTTTCTTATTACGATTATTTTCCACTTCACTCTGAAATTCTTTGAACTTTTCAAATGTTTCAAACTTATGTTTCATCAAGTAGATATACCCATGTCTGCTCAAATCATCTGTGAAGGTAAGAAAATAATGATACCCACCACGAGCATCAACACTCATCGGACCGCATACATTAGTATGTATTATTTCCAATAAGTCTGTTGCTCGTTCCATTGTTCCGGAGAACTGAGTCTTAGTCATCTTGCCCATGAGGCATGGTTCGCAAGCATCAAGTGATTCCAAAAGTCCATCAACATGGATGTGCTTTACACCAATATGACCTAAACAGCAGTGCCACAAATAAGTTGCACTATCATTATTAAACTTATATCTTTTGGCTTCAATACTATGAACATGTGTATCACTACTATCAAGATTTAGTAAAAATAGACCACTCATTAAGGGTGCATGACCATAAAAGATATTATTCATATAAATAGAACAACCATTATTCTCTATTTAAATGAATAACCGTCTCGCATCAAACAAGATCCAGATATAATGTTCATGCTCAATGCTGGCACCAAATAACAATTATTTAGGTCTAAAACTAATCCCGAAGGTAGATGTAGAGGTAGCGTGCCGACGGCGATCACATCGACTTTGGAACCATTTCCCACACCCATCGTCACCTCGTCCTTAGCCAATCTTCGCTTAATCCATAGCCCTTGTTTCGAGTTGCAAATATTAGCAACAGAACCAGTATCAAATACCCAGGCGCTACTGCGAGCATTAGTAAGGTACACATCAATAACATGTATATCAAATATACCTTTCACTTTGCCATACTTCTTCTCTGCCAAATACTTGGGGCAGTTCCGCTTCCAGTGACCACACCCTTTGAAGTAGAATCACTCAGTCTCAGGCTTAGGTCCAGACTTGAGTTTCTTCACTTGAGCAACAACTGGCTTGCTGTTCTTCTTGAAGTTCCCCTTCTTCCCTTTACCCTTTTTCTTGAAACTAGTGGTCTTGTTGACCATCAACACTTGATGCTCCTTCTTGATTTCTACCTCCGCAGCCTTTAGCATTGCGAAGAGCTCGAGAATCGTCTTATCCATCCCTTGCATATTATAGTTCATCACGAAGCTCTTGTAGCTTGGTAGCAGTGATTGAAGAACTCTGTCAATGACACTATCATCTGGAAGATTAACTCCCAGCTGAGTCAAGTGGTTGTGGTACCCAGACATTCTGAGTATATGTTCACTAACAGAACTATTCTCCTCCATTTTGTAACTGTAGAACTTATTGGAGACTCCATATCTCTCAATCCGGACATTTACTTGAAATATTAACTTCAACTCCTGGAACACCTCATATGCTCCATGATGTTCAAAACGTCGTTGAAGTCTCGGTTCTAAGCCGTAAAGCATGGCACACTGAACTATCGAGTAGTCATCAGCTTTGCTCTGCCAGGTGTTCACAACATCTGGCGTTGCTCCTGCAGCGGGTTTGTCACCTAGCGGTGCTTCCAGGACGTAATTCTTCTGTGCAGCAATGAGGATAATCCTCAAGTTATGGACCCAGTCCGTGTAATTGCTATCATCATCTTTCAACTTAGCTTTCTCTAGGAACGCATTAAAATTCAATGAAACAAAAGCACGGGCCATCTATCTACAACAACATAGACATGCAAAATACTATTAGGTACTAAGTTCATGATAAATTAAAGTTCAATTAATCAAATTACTTAAGAACTCCCACTTAGATAGACATCCCTCTAATCATCTAAGTGATCACGTGATCCATATCAACTAAACCATGTCCGATCATCACGTGAGATGGAGTAGTTTTCAATGGTGAACATCACTATGTTGATCATATCTACTATATGATTCACGCTCGACCTTTCGGTCTCAGTGTTTCGAGGCCATATCTGCATATGCTAGGCTCATCAAGTTTAACCTGAGTGTGTGCAAAACTGGCTTGCACCCGTTGTATGTGAACATAGAGCTTATCACACCCGATCATCACGTGGTATTTCGGCACAACGAACTATAGCAACAGTGCATACTCAGGGAGAACACTTATACCTTGAAATTTAGTGAGAGATCATCTTATAATGCTACCGCCGAACTAAGCAAAATAAGATGCATAAAGGATAAACATCACATGCAATCAATATAAGTGATATGATATGGCCATCATCATCTTGTGCCTTTGATCTCCATCTCCAAAGCACCATCATGATCACCATCGTCACCGGCTTGACACCTTGATCTCCATCGAAGCATCGTTGTCGTCTCGCCAACTATTGCTGCTATGACTATCGCTACCGCTTAGTGATAAAGTAAAGCAATTACATGGCGATTGCATTTCATACAATAAAACGACAACCATATGGCTCCTGCCAGTTGCCGATAACTCCGTTACAAGACATGATCATCTCATACAATAAAATTTAGCATCATGTCTTGACCATATCACATCACAACATGCCCTACAAAAACAAGTTAGACGTCCTCTACTTTGTTGTTGCAAGTTTTACATGGCTGCTACGGGCTAAGCAAGAACCGTTCTTACCTACGCATCAAAAACCACAACGTGGTATATTGATTGCTTTTTGATCTTCAGAAAGAACCATGTTCATTGAATCCGATTCAACTACAATTGGAGAAACCGACACCCACCAGCTACCTGTGTGTGAAGCACGTCGGTAGAACCAGTCTCGCGTAAGCGTACGCGTAATGTCGGTCTGGACCGCTTCATCCAACAATGCCGCTGAATGAAGAATCAACTAGTAACGGCAAGCAATATGTATATACCCACGCCCACAACTCCTTTGTGTTCTACTCGTGCATATAACATCTACGCATAAACCTGGCTCGGATGCCACTGTTGGGGAACGCAGTAATTCCAAAAAAATTCCTACGCACACGCAAGATCTATCATGGTGATGCATAGCAACGAGAGAGGAAGAGTGTTGTCCACGTACCCTCGTAGACCGTGAGAGGAAGCGTTATGACAACACGGTTGATGTAGTCGGACGTCTTCACGATCCGACTGATCCTAGCACCGAAGGTATGACACCTCCGCGATCTGCACACGTTCAGCTCGGTGATGTCCTGCGAACTCTAGATCCAGGTGAGTGTCGAGGGAGAGTTTCGTCAGCACGACGGCGTGATGATGGTGATGATGAAGCTACCGGAACATGGCTTCGTCTAAGCACTGCAACGATATGACCGATGTGGATTATGGTGGAGGGGGGACCGCACACGGCTAAACAATGTCAACTTGTGTGTTTTAGGGTGCCCCCTGCCCCTGTATATAAAGGAGCAAGGGGGGAGGCCGGCCGGCCCTAGGGCGCGCCAAGGAGGAGAGGAATTCTCCTCCTAGTAGGAGTAGGATTCCTCCTTTCCTAGTCCTACTAGGAGGGGGGAGGAAGGAGTGGGAGAGAGGAAGGAAGGGGGGCACCACACCCCTCCTAGTCCAATTCGGACCCAAGGGGGAGGAGGCACGCGGCCTGCCCTGGCATCCCCTCTCTCTCTCCACTAAGGCCCATCTAGGCCCACTAGTTCCCGAGGGGGGGGGCGTCCGGTAACCCTCTGGCACTCCGGTTTTCAACGAAATCATCCGGAACACTTCCGGTGTCCGACTATAGCCGTCCAATATATCAATCTTTATGTCTCGACCATTTCGAGACTCCTCGTAATGTCCGTGATCATATTAGGGACCCCGAACTACCTTCGGTACATCAAAACACATAAACTCATAATACCAATCGTCACCGAACGTTAAGCGTGCGGACCCTACGGGTTCGAGAACTATGTAGACAGGACCGAGACTCATCTCCGGTCAATAACCAATAGCGGAACCTAGATGCTCATATTGGTTCCTACATATTCTACGAAGATCTTTATCGGTCAAACCGCATAACAACATACGTTGTTCCCTTTGTCATCGTTATGTTACTTGCCCGAGATTCGATCGTCGGTATCTCAATACCTAGTTCAATCTCGTTACCGGCAAGTCTCTTTACTCGTTTCGTAATGCAACGTCCCGTAACTAACTCATTAGTCATATTGTTTGCAAGGCTTATAGTGATGTGCCAGAGATACCTCTCTGATACACGGAGTGAAAAATCCTAATCTCGATCTATGCCAACTCAACAAACACCATCGGAGACACCTGTAGAGCATGTTTATAGTCATCCAGTTACGTTGTGACGTTTGATAGCACACTAAGTGTTCCTCCGGTATTCGAGAGTTGCATAATCTCATAGTCATAGGAACATGTATAAGTTATGGAGAAAGCAATAGCAATAAACTAAACGATCATCGTGCTAAGCTAACGGATGGGTCAAGTCAATCACATCATTCTCTAATGATGTGATCCCGTTTATCAAATGACAACTCTTTGTCCATGGCTAGGAAACTTAACCATCTTTGATCAACGAGCTAGTCAGGTAGAGGCATACTAGTGACACTCTGTTTGTCTATGTATTCACACATGTACTAAGTTTCCGGTTAATACAATTCTAGCATGAATAATAAACATTTATCACGATATAAGAAAATATAAATAACAACTTTATTATTGCCTCTAGGGCATATTTCCTTCATGTTGCTACTCATATCCCATTGATGAAGGTGTGCTGAATATCCGGACCTAATACCAAATGAACATCGCACCAAATACTAACATCTATAACTGGATGCCCCAACCCAGCCACACACCGGGACTGGGTCCCATACCGGACCAACACACTCTCAGAGGTTGCCGCCGCCATCTTCCTCCAGTCCTTTTCTAGAGCAGAAACTGACTCATCGACCTTGCCTGGCCTGCCGTCGACGCCACCACGATGCCAGAGAACTCCACCATCATGCATGTATCCGTCCACACGCGCCCGTCGCCGAACTTCCACAGCACCATGCCACCGGGATCCGCCGTCGGCCTTGCGGTGGATGAGACACCACTCTTCCGCTTGTCCTGTCCAACCAGTACTTGCTCCAAAATGATGCCCTCAGGAGGGACAACGACATTAAAGATACCATCATCGTCCGATCCTGTAGATCCAGATCTAGGGTTCCCCCGGAGCATCACGAGTGGGGTGCCACGACCTACAACAACAATGCCTCGAGAAGGGAACGACGTCATAGACACCGCCATGACCGATGTCGGCAGGATTTTCATCGGAAGTCGCGTCCCCCCCCGACCTCGCAGCTGGCTGGAATCGAACGGAGCCTCGCCGTGGAGATGAGGGCCGCCGTCGGCACGCCAGCAGGGAGCCTCCAGCCGCCCTTCATCGGTCCTCCTCGTGCCACCGGCCGGCCAAGGCCGTACCGAGACGGATCTGGATAGGACGCCAGATCCGCAGCCATCAAAGCCACCCATGCGCCCGCGGTCGCCACACCGCCGGCCATGTAGGTTCCCATCGCCGCCATGCAGCAGGGGCGCCACCCTGACTGCTGCCCCCGGCCTTCCCGCGTGAGATGCCGCCGCCGCCTCACAGGTTCTGCCACGGCGACCACCCGCCCAGAATCTGCGATGCAGGGCCTGCCGCCACCGCGGCTCTTGCCGGCAGCAGCAGCGGCTGGAGATGGAGGAGCGGGGAGGGGCTGGCGGCGGGGGATCGGGGGCCGCCCGAGGGGAGGCGACGCGAGGGGGAGGGGAGGGGGAGGGGGAGCAAAAAGAGGAACTCATGTCCGGCTGTGGATGCTCTAACCACGCATGAACGCCACCGCGCCATGCGTTATGCACAAGCAGGAAGCGAGCTAGGCACCGGGGGATTCCGTGTAGGAAAGACGGCCGCTACGCTCGATCCGCACCATGGCCGCATGGCGTCGGTAGTCGGTCCCAGGTTCGCGTTCCGTTGTTCCGCCAGTTCGTCGAGCTTGATGAAAAGTATCTCTCCATTACTCACTGCTGGTCTTTCTGAGCCTACCACGATGAGTCAGATGACGCGCCGCTGATCCCATTGGCGATTCGTGATTACAGTCGGTTTACGGTCACACTCACTTGAAAGTTAGACGCACTTTTTGAATATATTATAAACAAAATGAAATAATGTGCGTCGACCGACCACAAAAGGAGATCCGCATGCAGATGTTCATCGTGCATGCATGGTGCCATGATCGATCTCTCAAGTGGACGATCGCAGTCGACACCGTACGTAATAACGAATAATATTATCCCAACACCACGTAGGAGATGACCAAGCTAAAAAGGACAATCCAGTCTTCACGGATACACAGTAGATCATTGCTACACAGAAGTATTATTATCTGCGCGTTTCAACAGCCTGAGCTTGTTTATTACAACTGGGTCGTACCATATGTGTGGACTATACTTAAACCAAATGCAAACTATACTTATTTTACCTCTCCGGTCCGATCCACAATCCCAGAGATACAACAGCGAGGTACTACGTCGTACAGTATGATCCAGCCGACGCTCCACGAGAATCCGTATCATATACGGAATACGTAATACGTTGGGTTGGCACGTCGCATGCAGCTGACGCTTGTGTCTAGTGATGGTGCTGCGGGTCTGGGCCGCCGGGCACCTCCCGCTTCCGGGCGGCGTCTCCCTCCAGCCTCCTCGCGCTGTTCCACCTGCCCCGACGGATGCCACCGCCGGCCGCGGCAGCGTAGACGACGTCCGGCACGGCGCGAGCTTCGGTCGGCGTGGCCACGAGCCCCGCGCTGACGATCAAGAGCATGCAGAGCACGACAGCGCCGACGCGGGCCGCCATGGATGATGGATGGAGTTAGCTAACGTTAAACTGCGAGACGAGATGCGTACACGTACGTAGGTGCTCGGTGCGTATCTAGCTAGGCAGTAGTAGTACAAGGTGTGTGCTGAACTGCTGGTGCAGAGATGTCCTTCATTGGCCAGGCGCCGCTCTCTATTTATAGGACGAGGAGCTCGACGAGATGGATCATACCGGCAGTTACAACGTGGGCCCGGGTCCGGCCGTTGTTGCGGATAATTGGTGGGGGTGGAACCACCGCGCGCATTGTGTGCCTGCCTCTGCCTAGGACAAAGAGGGCCACGTAGGGGTGGTGTTGGAGTAGTGTTGGATGAACCTGGTGTGATCCTGTCCGAGTGGCCACCATTGCCACCGGCTAAGAAGATGTGCGTCCATCATAATTGATCCTCCATCTTTTCCCCCTTTCTGCATTAGCATATGCTCCGTGTCCGTGCTTGCCTACGCACGCCATCAGCCAATGTTCATCTCCTATGTTCCGGTCGACGCTGGCCTCTTGCTTACTTAATTGCCCACAATAATCCACTCCACATGCATCAGTGCGCCAATAAGCAGGGAGGGATGCAACCGCCGCTCTCAGCTCTCATCGTGTATGTGGACGATGTATCCAAGAATGAAAGGATATAAGCCACGATTTGAACTACTGAAAGTAGCTAGCTGACGTGTCGACTGTCTGCTTCTGGAAACTGGAATAATGCGTGCTCCTGAGAATTTCCATGATATTTGACAATGTATGGTGCCCAGCGTTTTGGAATACATGCATGCATGAACATAATCTTTATAAGCTTTTGACCGCAGATATGCTTAAACGTGGGTAGCATATATATCGTGTCTTCATACATTTGTGGCTACTTGAGATGATTCTACTAGCCCAATGTGCCAAAGCCAGTCAAAGGAGGACAATAATGCAAAAAAGAAACTCTTCAAGTTTTCCAAATGGATAATATGCTACTGTACCGAACTTGGCAACAAAAGTCATGACATACCATCATATATTAAATACTTTTCTTGATAACGTCTGAAATCAATGGTCAAGGGAGAGTTGACGTCCAAATTGAACAAAGGCAGAATATGTACATACAGAACCTCCTAAGCAGCACCCGCAGCATTTTGATTTACCCTGTTCACTTTTATAAGACGTTGTAGAAATTTGAGACAACTGCAAAACAGCTCAATTTCAGTTGTCCGAAACGACTTATAAAAGTGAACGGAGGGAGTACAAAAGGTTACCACGAGCACCAGGGAGGTTAAGCATCCCTTGAACCAGGGTGGGCTGGGCTGGGAGAGCACCTTCAGCTCTAGACAACTGAGTGATGCCCTGTTGCCAATGGCATGCTCAGTAGTGAAGTGGAACTTTCTTTAGGCACTGACTTATGCCTAACATGTCACCACTGCCATGTCATGAATTTATAAACTTCAATTAAGTTATCCAGAACACATGGTGGAAAATTCACACCAATGATATATTCAACATTGATCAAAGAGATGGTTAACAAAAAAAGATTGTTGAAAAAAAAAACAATAGCAATGGTACAGACCTAGAGCATTCTACCATTGGATGGATCTCAACCATCAATTTTCCCTATTTCTGCGGTTTTAGAATCCTATGGACCAAATAGTCCCCACGGCACCACATCTTTTGACGTTACATTGTGATGTCACTGACTTCATCATTCTAGTATCTAGACCATCAGATGAAAGAAGAATATAGACAAGATGGCATAAAATACTGAATCCTAGGGAAACTAAAACACACAAGTTAGTGATAGAAGCTGTTGGTAGCACCACAGTAAAAATGCAAGAATTTTTCTGTAGTATTAGGTGCATGGCATAGTTATCATAGAGACAAAGAAAATATCAATGTGGTGGGCTTAATGGGATTTTTTCTTTGAAATTGTATACAAAGTAGACCATGGGAAAAGTTCCTATGGTTTCTAATCCTAAGAAGGTAACAAGCTCTTTAGGAAAATTTCTACAGAATTGAGTCCTCCAGAATTCCTACGAAATTCTTTTGAACCAAACCAATATTCACACCGAGAATCCAGTAAGCTCCATGGAGGGAGAGCTCCTACCTTAGGTGTGCATTTTCCAGTCACAGAGAACAAATTGTGACGATATGCAGGTAGACATCAGTCAGTAGTCACAGTTGCAATCTGCATCAAGGTGTCGTACCAAGGACAATGCCAGTTTATCTGCCTACAATTCAGAGATACACTAAGTACCTTGCAACACGCATAAGATATGGCAGCAACCAAAATTAATCAGAATTTAAAATCGTTAGACATGTACTATCTAGTAAAGCTAGATCTTCCTTCAACTGTCAATCTTTGCAATCCCAGCTTGATACGGAGGTCATGATATCTCAACCCACCAGCCATTGGATTAGATAATGCTTTGAATTCTTTGACCAGATCACCTTTATAGTACCAGGACAACAGTGCCTGGTCATCATTCAATTAGTAAACGCGAACCGTTGGAGCTACGTAGACAATGCCTAGTGGAATGAAAAGCAATAGCCAATATAAGCCCATGCTTCGGTATTATATAACCCATATTTTGCTACTAATGTGCATGCTTCGTCAAAAGCCTGTGTACCTCTGATAATTAGTTAATGCCTCTGTGCTGACTCGTACTTTATCATCTTTGCAACCGATTTGCCACAGCCTAACGACCTTGGCTGACTAATCCATGATGCTAAGAGGCGCCTCACAAGAACTTGTTTATGAAAAAGGAATCCACGTTTCAGATACTCATTGAGCAGGAAACACACCTGGTGACAGCAGCCTCACTATACTAATCATTATAAATGCATTGGTCTGGTATGATCATGCAGATCACCATCAATTAGATTCACAAGTCAAGCATAGTAAATAGGAGGGGATCTTACTGAACACGTTCCTGTCATTTTTCACATTTTCATAGGCTGCAAGTGGCTACCACACCTTGGTATTTCAAGAACAGCCTTTCTCCTTTTACTCTCCTTTTGCCTGTGAATTGAAACATTTCATTAGGTACAGAAAGTCAACCACCAAACCCAGTAGATTCCTAATGCTCAATAAACTTTATGCCATGAGATCATCTTCATTTCTCATATTTCATTTCTTACCTGAATAATTGAATTCAGTCACTGTACAATATTTCTTCAGATATTTCTAACTAGGTACACACTTCCATTTTTCTTTGTGGACCTTCACACCACCTTTGCAACTTTCACAAAGAATGACGACCAGTTTCAAATTCTAACTGCCAAAGTGAACATTTCATTGACCATATGGAGGTTGGATCTTTAAGGGCCACATATTCAGGTCAACTGGAATAGAAGCCATCCTTTTCTCCTCCTCCATGTTGCACAATTCTGACCATGAAGGTAACAACATGGACGCGGAACACCTCTTGCTAGTTTGCAACACCATGCAGAAAGAGCAAGGCATTTTCCTTCTGTAGTTAGCCACTAGATGATGACAGAACACAAAGCCAAACCAAAGGAACTATGGAAGGGAGCAAAGAAATGCCGACCCACAATGAACCACCAACCAGAAAAGATTCATCAAATGAGGACGTTTCCAATCAACACCCTTCATCATAGATATAATGGAGCGAACAAAAGAGGTGAAGTGGTTGATAAAGGTGCCCAGCAATCACATATCCTCCATTACTAGGTTGTTCAAACATATGAATTAAATGATACTCCCTCTGTAAACTAATATAAGAGCGTTTAGATCACTACTTTAGTATTCTAAACGCTCTTATATTAGTTTACGGAGGGAGTAGCTTACATTACTGTAACAATATCAACACTATGTGCAACCAAAATTCATTTGATATCTAGTATGGTCTAAATATTAATTTGGCAACAACCATTTTCTGAATTCATGTGAGAAAACACCCACCTCCATTGTTTACCAAGACCATCACTAGCTAAACACTTGAGTATCTAGCATGCCATATGTATTGCATCCTTGGATGAATGTGCGCCAAATAATAGTACTCGGGCGGAAAGGCATGCCTCTAATCACAGAGTCAGCTTGCTTTAAATGACCACACTTGCATAGCATGTCCACCACACAAATGTAATGCTCCATCCCAGCTTCAGTTGAGTAATCAGCTTCCATACGTTTGAATATCTCCATTCCCTCCTGCACAAGTCCTCCATGTCTACAAGCTGAAAGGACTGCCAGAATTGCTACCTTGTCAGGTTTGACAGCAGCCCCTTCCATAGCTTTAAACCATGCCAGGGCCTTACGAGAAAAACCGTTAAGTGCAAGGCCTGAAATCACAGCTGTCCATGAGATTACGTTCCTATCTTCCATTTCCTCAAAGGCTTTCAGACAGTCTTCAATTCTACCACATTTAGCATACATATCTAGCAACATATTATTAGTACGAGTGTCTGAGCACCCATAACTGGTCTTGGTGATTACCCCATGCACCAGCCTACCAAGAACAAGGCTGTTAACTTTTGTACAAATACTCAGCAAGCTCACAGCTACATAGTTATCAAAATGATGCCCCAAAATTCTCATCTGTCTGAAATGTCCAAAAGCTTCAGCATAATCACCATTCCTTGCACAAGCAGTAATAAGTATGCTCCATGAAATAGTATCACTCGTTTTCGGATGTAAGAGTAGCTCCTTGGTCTCTTGGTACATGTGAGCTCTATTATATGCCCCAGCTAAAACATTCATGGAGACATTACAGGAGTCAGGATCCAATGTAACTCCATAAGCGAGGGCATCAGAAACAAAGCCATGTGAGACATAGGAAGATATAATAGCACTTGAAACATAGTCATTACCGTCATAACCCAGTTTTATGACCAATGAGTGAATCTGATGCACATCCAACAGTGATGGATCCTTGAGCAAGGAAGAAAAGGTAAATTCATTTGGGCTAATCCCTGATTGCAACATATCTCTCAGAATCATAAACAGAGTTGGAAAATCACCATCTGACTTGATAGAAAGCAGAGCATTCCAACATGCAGTGCTCTTATGAGGAACCTCTTTGAGTACTTTAAGAGCGTCCCTCCTACCAACACATTTGTTGTAGAAATCAACCAGTGAAGTACTCACAAATACTGTCGTGTTGAGGTTATGCTTGATAGATTTGGCGTGAACAGACTTCCCATGCTCCTGTGCATTTATACTGGTGCCAGCGTAAAGAACACTGGAAAATGTAGTTTCATCTGGAGAAACACCCTGATGATGCATCGCTGAGAAAAGCTCAAAAGCTCTCCCTGGGAAGTTACTCCTAGCGAAAGCAGTGATCATTGTATTCCACGAAACCACATCTCTGAACATCAAACCATTAAATAGCTTCTCTGCCGCGCAAACTGTGCCACAAGTACAGTAACAATTCAGCAACGAGTTAGCAACTGCCGAGAAGGAATCCATTGCGGTTTTGATGGCAAGCCCATGAACTGGGTCCGGTGACACAAGTGCAGGAAAGACCGCAACGAGAGAGCCTTCAGACAAGCCATCGCTGCTCCTCACGAGTTCCCTGAACCAAAACACGGCGTCCTGGACATGCCCATGCTGCGCGAACGAAGAGACGAGACAGTTCCAGGTGACGACGCTCCGTGCGGGCATTTCGCCGAACAGGTCGAGCGCCTCGCCGAACCGTCCGTGCCGCGCGAAGAAGCCCAGCAGCGCTGTCCCGGAGTACGGGTCGCTATGGAGCAGGCCGCGCTTGAGGATGTGCGGGTGCAGCTGCGCGGCGCGGCGGGGGCACACGGAGGGCGAGGAGAGGATCGGCGCGAAGGTGAACGCGGTCGGGGCGACGCCCGCGGCGAGCATGCGCGCGAGCAGCGAGAAGGCGTCGGCCGCGCGGCCGGCGCGGGCGCGGGAGGCGATGAGGGAGTTGAAGAGGGAAGGGGGCAGCGGCGGGTCCGGGTTCGGCATTCCGTCGTGCGGGAGGTGGGCATGGCGTGAGGCGAGCAGAGGACCGATCGACCGAGGCCGTCGAGTCGGGCGGGAGTCGGGAGAACGGGCGGCTGCGATGGTGAATGCGAGCTGTGTTGGCGTGGAGGGGATTCAACTGTGGCTGGCCGGAGTGGAACAAGTTGGTGGAAGTTGGCCTCTCCGGCTCCGGCCGCCGAGGGCAAGGGAAGAGCGCTGGAGAAGAGGACCGCCGGAAAATGCTATTTGACGCTGAAGCGGCCAAACATAGCTCTGTTCATACGCAGAGCTATGGGCCGGTTTTGTTCTTTTTATTCCTTTTCTGTTTCTTTTTTTCCTGTTCCTTATTTTACTTTTCCCTTTTTTTCATTTAAAAACGTGCTTTTTAAGGAAATCTCATGAACATTTTTAAATTCAGGAAGTTTTTTTTATTTCGTAAACTTTTTTCAATCCGTGAAATTTTTTAAATACATGGAATTATTTTCAAATTCAAGAAAATCCTAAACATTTTCCGAAATTTTGAACTTTTTTCTTCAAATTCATGTTCTCTAACTCGAAATCATTAGTTGAGGAGTACTCGTTACAAAGATCACTCCCTTCTCCCCATGTTGCGACAAGTGGCGCGCTGCACGTGCGTCACTTGTCACAATCTGGGAGTTTTCTCTTTTTTCGTAGATCCGTTTATTCAAAATATTTTATCTCTTAAACCGTGCGTCCAAATCTCAAACCGTTTTCACCGTTGGATTCCTCGCGTCGAGATCTTCAAAACTATATCCCATGTTGATAGGTTTTTGACAAACTTTTTTTCACCAAAAAAATCAGACGAAAAAACCGAACCAGGAGCATGGGTTTTTTCTATTTTCAAAAGAGGCACGCCCGTGCCTCTTGTGAAAGCACAACTGTGCCTCTCGCGGAAGCAAAAAAGAAACATAAAACACAGTTTTCCCGTTTCCGAGAGGCACGGCCATGACTCTCATGAAAATCACAACTATGCCTCTCGCGGAAGCAAAACCATGCCTCTCGCGGAAGAAAAAAAATAAAAAATGCGTTTTTTTCGAAAGCACAACCATGCCTCTCACGGAAGTAAAACCGTGCCTCTCACGAAAGGAATAAAAACAGAAATTACGTTTTTTTCGTTTTCGAGAGGCACGGCCGTGACTCTCGCGAAAGCACAACCGTGCCTCTCGCGGAAGCAAAACCGTGCCTCTTGCGGAAGGAAAAGAAACAGAAAACGCGTTTTTTTTGTTTCTGAAAGGCACGGCTGTGACCCTCGCGAAAGCAAAACCGTGCCTCTCATGGAAGAAAAAAAAATAGAAAACGCATTTTTTTTCGTTTTCGAAAGGCCGTGACTCACGCGAAAGCACAAACGTGCCTCTCGCGGAAGCAAAACCGTGACTCTCGTGAAAGAAAAAAACGTGTTTTTTTCGTGCAATTTTTTTTGAATTTTTTTATCCAAAAGCTAAGGAAAACCGAATCGTCGAAAAAACCCGAAAAGGCGATTTAAAAAGTCAAAAACGTGTGCGGAAAAAATAAAAAATTGAAGGGAGCGTCCAGAGCGCGCACGTGACGGTCGGCTGAAAGCGCGCCACGTGACGCTGATCGTTGCGAGGCTCCCGAAAAAGGGCTCGTTAACTAATTGCTCTCTTTCTAACTTAAGAAGCTTTCCAACTAATAAAAAACATTTACCTGCTGGCTGGAGAGGCTTCGAGCGAGCACTGGCTACTATTTAGGCGCCATAAGCATCAAATAAGAGCTCGCAGAACCGCCATCCCAGTGACTGGTGTATCTTTGGACTTTGGAGGCCCATGGAGGCGTCCTTTCCCCCATATTGGGCTCTAATTTGTTGGGTCAGGCCATGGACCCAATTTCTTTAAAATTTATACGATGTTGTACTTATTTAAACTGAAATTACTAATTGAAGGGTACATTTTGCAAAGGTCACTCTCACCTCCCCTCGTTGTGACAAGTGACGCACTACATGTGTGTCACTTGTCGCAATTAGACGGTTTTGGTGGGATGAAATCCCACCGGAGAGAGGGGGGGTTTATTTGTCTTTTTTTGTAGATTAGGTTTTCAAAGTGATTTATCTCTCGAACGGTGCGTCTAAATCGTGAACCGTTTCCACTATTGTGTTTTGCGTGTCAAAACTCGACTCCATGTTGATAGATTTGAAGAACTTTTTTTGATCGAAATACATGCTCTAAAACTATACTAACACGTCCTTCAAAACTTGTACTAACTGGCTTCACTTTTTGTGGGGAAGCAAAGTTGTGGTTATATAGTTTTGCTTTCACGCGAGAACAACAACTGTGCTTCACTATCAGGGAAGTACACTTGTGTTTTTTCACGCGAGCAGCACATTTGTGCTTTCACACAAGAAGCGCAATTGTGCTTTCCCGCGGAGCCACAACTCTGCTCCGAGCTCGTGACAGGTAAGAAAAAACAAAGAAACAAAAAACCAGGAAAACCCAAAAACCAAGAAAAACACAAAAATGAAGAAATGAAGAAAAAATGTTGCATTGTGGAAGCAACCAGCACATGCCACATGGTGGCGCTTGGACGGGCCACATGGCATGCTGGGCCAGTCCCGCGCTAGCAAAAGTGCCCCACACAAGGGGCACCCTCCAATTAGTTGTTCCCTATTAAAACATATTTGTACAAAATAGTTATAAATTGAAATTTTGGTTCAAAATATATTGATTACTTAAACTTTGCTAGAAAACCTAATTCATATTGTACTATTAGTGTGGGGAGAAAGAGTATCTAGCTAGGGACATACTTTGATGAAAAACGAGAGAGTAAGCATTGATCCTGTATCTAACACACTATACCCTAAAGTAACTGTATTCACTAAATCATGCATTCTATATTGTATATCAAATAAGATTTTTTTTTTGGCATTTTGGTTGTTTAATATGGTGAAAATGCATCTCTTAGATAATCTTACCGAGGTTTTGATGCTTTATAACAGAACCATTGAGCGAACTAACATTTTTATTGAATATTTAAGATTAGCCAATGGCTTTAAAGTGGAACATCAAACTTGATGAAAGATCCGAAACCCAAAGTCCTAGAGAAACCACTCTACCCATCTCAATTCTCAATTTCACTAGATTAGGGTGCATTAGATGTTCAATACTATTGTGTCAACTAGCAAGGTGCACCCAAAAAGCACTTTATCCGGGCATCTAGGTGAATTTTGTGTGTGCAGCCACATTTACCTTTCTCCCTACGGATATTAGTTGGTGGTACTGCAGGGTATAAGAAGTTTTAAAAATATATTCTTGAGAGAATAGTGTTCCACATTTTGAACAACAGAGTTATGACCGGCTACAAGATAAATAAAATTGAAAGACCAAAGGCCTATCTTAGGGCATCTTCAAGGGTATGTATCTAATTACATCCTCTGCTTGAATGTGAACGTCCCTACTTGTCCAGATTTTTAGTGGTACCCAAGAGCGTCCCTTACTTGTTTGATTTTTTGTCAAACTGAAATTTTCACATTTTCAACATTCAACAACAATTCAATGATAGATATAGCGTGCATTCAACAACAACAAAAATCAAAAATTATGCATGACAAACAATTCAACAAAAGTTCATAATACATATTCAATAGATTGAGTGAATCGATGTTCACCACGATTTCCATGGCGCACATTGATGTTGCTATGCATCATGCGAACCCACTTCGCCGCATTCGCATACATGATGCTAGTGTCGATTGATGCCCTCTTTGCAACAATGTTCTCAAGTTCTCAAGTTCAACCTTTTTTGATTGTATCTTCATGAATTCTTGGAACCTCTCTTCCTTCTTTATTTATTTTTTTGCACTTGGTATCTATTTGTTGGACATGATGGTCCTAGCATGGGGATGGGTGGGGGTTCGGGTGAGGTCCAGGTGGGGATGGGGTGTCCATACCTAGGTAGCGAACAATTCAGATGTCCACCATTTATGCCCTTCATTTGACACGAGAGTGGGGGATTCTGGATAGTCCGGGCAATTAGGGGAGCCCCTTTGATTATTTATTTTTGTCGGAAAACACAAGAGAAAAGGGGAGCATCTTTTTTTAAAGCACAACACATGCATAGACGCGCACAAATTCACACTACCCCTATAAGCATCTCATAGTTGACGGACACATTTTACCACTCAAACATAACATCGGTAAGCTTAAAATAAACCCAGAAAACATGTGTGTACCCGAGTCTAGTTTGTAACTTGAACTCGGATGGATTGATTCCACACAAGAATCTAACCATCTGAAGTATACTTAGTTTGTGCTCGGGGTACAAGAAGAGGGAGGGTTATTGGAACCGGGCTCGGCCTCTTAAATTAATTATCTTTTCACCAAGGAGTGAGTACAACCATACATCTATATCAAAGTTCCACACTGCGTAGCTTATCTATCTATCCTTAAGGGCAGCAATACAACATTGTGCACAGTAAACTATCATCAGTATCTTTGATCATATCACGTAGCCATTATGAAAATGCCGTCCTACTATCCAGTGAATATTAATTATGGAATGCACGGGAAGGCGTAAGTTCGGGGACGGCTTGACCAGTCTCTTGCTAGCTAGCTTAATAGGCCATTAGTTGTTACTTTTTTTTTGAGGGAAAGTTGTTACTTTGTTGGGCTACAAAACCTCGCTATCTTGCTGGGCCATGTATGTTTTCGCGGCAAACGGACAATGGCCGGTGCAATCGGCCATTCAAAACCTCACCTTTTGTTTCTATCATCTTATCACCCTAATTCCAATCTTAAATTTTTTTTTTGGCCACACCTAATTCTGCCATGCATGCATCAAGATAGCTGCATTTATGCTTCTGTAGATAGCGGAGTAACATACACTCATGCTGCATCTTCTTAAATGATGCTGTCAGTTGGCAGATCAATGCAGGCTACTCCCTCTGTTCCTAAATATAAGTCTTTGTAGAGATTTCACTATAGACTACATACGGAGCAAAATGAGTGAATCTACACTCTAAAATGCATCTATATACATCCGTATGTGGTTCATAGTGAAATATCTACAAAGACTTATATTTAGGAACGGAGGGAGTACTAGCTAGTGGACGCTCTTTTGTGTTCTTTTTAGCCGACCTGGTAGTACAAACAGTGCAATGTTGATGTTGTTGTCCTCGCTAATGTTAGGTAGCCTGATTGTATACACATTGGCGATGCTCCTGATACGGATGAGGATATGCTAGACATGGAGAATTTGGGCGACACATTGGCGACGGGATTATATAGAACTGGTTTTTAGCCAATTTTTAGTAAAATCGGTTTTATCAATTGTTATATGTGTAACCAGCTTATGAAAAAAGATGTTTGGACTAGAAAAAACTTAGGATCAATTTGTCACGTTCCTTGCTTGGTTTGGATAGGCTTTTCGCCCACATGCATCAACGAGTTTGTTGAGAAAAGGACGGGCGTAGAGAAAAAGTTAGCGTTGAGTATATGCATATTGCGTTTTTAGAAAAACAACTAATCTTCATTTTTTTCCATATACCCGAAATCTTGGATTATGGAAAACCAGATTTTCTATATTCACGGATTAGATAGAGTTGCCAAACAGGATTTTAGTTTGTTATGTCATTTTCCTAATTTGTGGAGAACCAGTTCTCTACATATCACGTATCCAAACAACGCGTAAGGGATGGAAACAAGATTGCTAATGGGGTCTGTGCCCCTAGCGTGTCCGGCCCCGAAGGTGCGTGGGAACCCACAGGCAGCCCCTGGACCTTCCCATTTGCGGGAGTTCATCCCTCATAAAGTTGCCTTCGCCTGATGTTTTCCAGATTTATTTAGTTTGGGAAGGTCCTGGAATCACCAACACAAAAGAATGCAATTCTGCCCTTTGAAAATTTATTAGTAGGTTGGTCAAAAAATTATAAAGTATTGCATAAAATGATAAGAAATATGCAAGAAAAGTTAGAAAGTTATAGATACGGATGCATCAAGGCTCAAGACAAAAGGGTGTGTACCAAAAAAGTGGGGCAACGATCGAGGTCAGAGCAAGACGCGAGTGCAAAAAGGCCAGGTATTTCGGTGTTGTCGATGTTCTGAGTCTCACAGTATCGTCGAATGACGACTAATTTGTTTAGAGGGGATGCAAGTGGTGGATCGAGATGGTAGCACACAAAACACATGATCTACCTAGGTTCAGACCCTCCCTGCTGAGGTAACACCCTAGTCCTGTCTGCTTGGGTTGCATTGCTCGAGTGCTCACCGACAATCAGGAAGATCACTCGAGATTTTGTCTTGGGTGTGACAGCCGAGGAGGAGGAAAGGGCAGGTGGAAACC
>NC_041384.1:534306738-534406214 GCF_002162155.2 Triticum dicoccoides
ACTTGCCTTATATACCTAGCCGAGCTATGGTTACATGATTCAGGCCATACTAAAGGTGGGCTCCTGCCACCAGGTTGAGTCGGACCCTGTTATGCCCTAGTAGGTTAGTGCTGCCTTGACTCCCAAGCAGACGTGGCATCCACCTTTTCACCTAGGCGTGATTGGCTGATTCTCATGCTCGGAGATAACTTTGGCAGCCCTTTGCCTGGCTAGCAGTACCCAAGTGTCATATCCTTGTCAGGCATGGTCGGAGAGATTTGGGAACTTGACTACATCATAAACAAGATCCTCCATGTTCCGTGTTTGATAGGTGAAAGATGTTGATTTCAATATTGAAGATCACGACCTCTCTGCGGTGGTTTTACCTCCACCGGCCACTAGTGTGTCTAAGCAAGTCAAATAGACCCCTCCAAAAGATGAGCTATGTGCATTGGACGAAGTATGTTATTTAGTTGTAGTATGATTACATTTAGTTGAAGTATGCCATTATTGTATATTGATCATCATTGTAAATGTTGCTTATACTAAGAAAAATGAGAGAGGAATTGCCGAGGTGACAAAGAAAGATGTGCCAGATGGGGCCAAATAAAAAGTAAAAGTAAATAATGATGAGTGAGAGAAGGAGCAACACCACTTTTCTCTGTAAGAAACATAAAGTTTATTGCACCGATGAATTTACTTCATTGCATTGTAAATTTATTTTTTTAAATAGCTTCATGGCATCATCATACTACATGGGGAACGTATCTTATAGGACTTGGCTTGTATATTTACTCTAATGATGAGCCCTCAAGTTGTTTAGCTCTTTGTGAGCAACCAAGTTAGATGCACCGCACTTAGGCCATTGGAGAGATCCTTAGTCACTTTTGTATGAATGCACACATACAATATGGTAACACTATAGTATGTTATGATAAAAGATGGAGGGATGCAGGAATGAAAAAAAACTCACGGGTTTAGAGTTATATGATCTATGGGAGTATGATGAGCCTATAACTTAAATCTAGGGTTGGGTTTACCTTAAAAAAATCAATAGATAGTCGTGTTGGTCATTGGGAATTCAATCATAAGTACATGTGTTGTTTAACCACATTGTGAGATAATCCCGAGGTAAGATTGTACATAAATCACATTGGTAGAATAGTGAGATGCATATTTTACACTGTCTCTAGACTTTGTCCATAAAATATGGGAAGAAGTTACATAAACACCTATCAACTTAAGTTCTAGTAAAGTAGACAATGTAAGTTCATAGAGGTTGTGTAAGTGGCATGCATGACTGGAGAGGATAGAAGGCCAACCTACTTGCTCCTTAGGTGTTTGACAGTCATTACTTCCACATCCATATTGAAAGTGCTACAATAATCTCTTCCATTTGAGGGTATCAACCGGACCTTCTAACATGAGCCCTATAAACTTCATGGTCTTCTCAAAATGGGCCTATGTACTCCCACAAGCCTGGTAATGCCATTGGAGACATGCACAATTTTGACATATGGAAACCTTAAAGAAGTGTTTGAAGAGATAGAGCATGAATATGTTGTTTAGCTTATGACTGACAATGGGTTAGACTTCAAGAAAGCTTGTCTTCAACATGTTGCATAGTATCCTCATATTCCATGGCAGTCTTCTATGGTTCATACAGTTAACCTCATTTGAAGAGATTGGATGGTTTTCAGAGATTGATGCGGTATAAGCGGATCTCTGGATCATTGTGAAATTATTCTACTTTGCGTGCTAAATACATAAGTAAATTGGTACAAAGTTGGTGTGACCTACCACCACAAGATTTTAAACTAACTTTATGATCCCACGAAGCTTCTGAAATAAGCAATAGAAATTCAAGCGTGGATGACATCTCGGGAGTGGACAAAAAGTAGTTAAGAGTTGAGAGCTTGGTTATGTCTACACATGCGCTTGCTTGATAAGTGGAAATATAGTACTTGGATTTCAGAAGTGGTGGTGCGGTGTTTCTCTTTTCCATCATATAGACATTTCATGCTTCCTACCAACTTATACACATTCGGATCTCCGGCAGAGGTGATTGGCTCTTGATACGGTGGTGAAACTGGTGTGGTGGATGATCGGTTCTGGTGTTGTTAGTAGTAGTCGGTGTGGGATCTGATCAGGCTTTACTTGTCGGCAAGGTCAACACTCCTCGATCTAGAGTGTGAGAACAAGGGCCCTTAAACGTGTCTTGCTAGGCATCATAGCATGGTCCGATAAGCGTTCGATGACGTTGGCACACTTCCCTCTTGTTTCTAATGTTGCTTCATGTCCCAGCCCTTCTTCTCATGCGCTTGTCGATGTGGTATCAAGTTGTTGGTCCTATGTTTGAGCTTCATGGTCCTTGCTGTGTCGAGCACCACTTTGTCCCTTTGTTGATGGCCCTCATAGGCCAGTCGGTGGCCTAATGTTGCCCCTGGATAGAAGCCTTGAATGGGCTCATCACTAGTGCACAGGGTCGCCCGGTGAGCTGATGTTGCGGCTCGCGGTGGGTTGCATGTGGGATTGTTTGTTGGTACTTGCTTAGTGTAGTTTGTTACCATCTTCATGTGCCAGCTTGATCTTTGACGATCAAGCAAAGACAAAAAGGATTACCTCAATACCTTGTATTTTTTTTCGAAAAGGGGGGCTCCCCGACCTCTGCATCAAAACGATGCATACGGCCATCTTATTAAAAAAAGGCAAAAGTGCCAACAAGGTTCCACAGTCTCCAGCTAAACCAAAAGGAAAAAAGAGAAATGCAGCTCACACAGAGCTCCAAGCGGCTAGATATACAGACTAGCCCAAAACAGATGCCACAACCGGCTGGCTAACAATAGATAGGGAAACTAATTGCCTATCCTATTACATGACCGCCATCCAAACCGGTTGAAGATATCCCGAGCGACCATCTCCCAATGGATAGATCCAGTAACCAAATGCTCCCTGGCCTCCATCGGAGTGAGTAGCGACCATGAACGGATCAATGCCGTAGCTCGGAAAATAACCTGCAAAAAATGAATCCATGATGTTCTGTTAAAAACCAAATCATTTCTGCAATTCCAGATAGTCCATAACAAAGCGCAAACTCCAACCCGAATATGTCTTGTGAGAACAGGCCCAACCCCATGAAGCCATGTCCCAAATAAAGCAAAGACAGAAGTCGGTGGAGGAAGATTAAAAGCAATATGAATCGTCCGCCAAAGAACTCTAGCCAACGGGCAATCAAAGAATAAATGCTTAATCGTCTCATCCCGATCACAGAAACTACACCTAGTAGGACCTGTCCAATTGCGTTTAATCAAGTTGTCCTTTGTTAAAATAACTTGTTTATGGACAAACCACATAAACACTTTTATTTTTAAAGGCACCTTGACAGCCCAAACAAACTTAGAAGTTGGAATATCAGTCGAATTAATAACATCAATATACATTGATTTAACTGTAAATACTCCAGATCTAGTCAACTTCCAACGCAATACATCGGGTCGGTGTATATATCGTTGTGGACATTTGACTTTATTAATTTAAAAATAAGAGCAAGTGAGGACATCAGAAGCACAACTGCATGCATGCTCACTTCGAAGGGAGAATACTAAGCGGATATACTCATGATTTCATGAGGAATTTCTCTCTTTCCGGGTACTTCATTTTCGCGGGGCGCCCGCACGGCCACACTTATGCACACAATGTGCATAGGAATTTATCTGTGGTCTACGCTCACTTCGAAGTTCTAACATGTGGTAATATGTGTTCATGGGTGTCGTCCTTGTAGAAAAAGTTTAAGCTTTTCTTTTTCTGACACACTGTCCTTACGGGAGTTAACCCCATGCATAGATTATCTTCATAACATTCCAACAGTATCTCCCATATTATTTCAGTGCATACGCACGCGGACGCCAAAACTTTATATTCATATACTTCTACCGAAAGATGGATTTTCCACAAACGATGCAAATCCCTTCCGGCTAAACTAGGTCATCACAGTACATCCGAATCAGAAAGAATACGAATTGCACCCATCAACATCCTACCAACAGCAGCAAAGCAGGACTAGAATATGCAGCCTTGCCCCTTTCCGGCCAATCAAACTTGGTCGATATGAAAGAAACGCACAGCATATGCATATGATAATAGAGTACGTCATTGGAGGATTTGAAATGGACCGGTTAGCAGTCAACTAGTGTTAGACATCTTGAAGGGCCGTCCAACTCCAACCGCTGCTGGAGATCGCAGCATAGGCATGCAGGATGATATGCCCGTACGTACCGGCCGAACTGGCCGACAAATCTGCTCGCCGATAGGCCGCCCCGGAGAAAACGAATTAAACGGACGGCACCAGCTCCGGCCGATCGATTTTATTAAGACTTGGAAAAGCAAAGCGATCCATGGCCTGAATGAAGAGCCGCCGGTACCAACTGGCCGGAGTATTTTTCCATCCTGCTTTTACCTTTTCGTCGAGGACCTGTAGTGTATAGAGATTGTGACGACGCACGTCGCGATGCGGTGACATAGTGGATAGAAATGTAAATTTCAAGATGATATGCCGGCTCAGTCTTTCGGAGGTGCTCATAGAGGTGGGATGTGCGTGTGTGCGTTCATATGAATGAGTGTATGCGCGTGTATATGAGCGCTTGTGTCTGTACTGATGTTCAAAAAAAAAGTACCTGCGGGGTCGATGACACTTACGGATTTAACCGAAGAAAATTAACGTAGGTAGGATAAGAATTTGTGACGGGAAGCACTTCATCCTCCCTCCCGGGCTCAAATAGTTGGCAACACATAGCGCTAAATCGTGTTTGTCTAGATTACTTTGCAATTGGATGGCAGGGAGTGGCTCAGGATGGAAGAGCCGGACAGGCCATAGCAGGGTCTTAACCTCATGTCTGATGGCATGGCTAGAGACATTTTCGACTGCCTCGTCCAGATAAGTTTAGGAGATGGGAAAAGAGTGCCTTTTTGGTGTGATTAGAAAGATAAACGGCTTTTCGGTTCGCGACCTTGCACCCCTGATTGCCCAAAAGGCGAGTAAAAGGATCATCAACAAGCACTCAGTATGTCAATAACCAGAGGTGGATTGCTGACACCATCGAAGATTTATCGGGACAGGGGCAGATTCAGTTGGTTCGGCTTTGGACTATAATGAGCGACATCTCCGTAAACCCTGATGCTTCGGATGCTTTTACTTGGAGATGGACGCCCTATGGTGAACATTCGGTAAAATCCGTTTACAGACTGATGTGCCAAGGAGCTATTAGGTTCTTGGGAGCAACTTGCATATAGAAGTGTTGGGCACCACTCAAATGCATGATCTTTGCATGGTTGGCCTTCCAACATATACTATGGTCCTCTGACCAGCATGTTCGACGTGATCTGCAACTTCAAATGGCTGCCTGCTATGTCTGCCTCCAAGAGGAGGATATTGTTGACCATATCTCAAGCATTGTGTAGCGGCGAGCCCCTGTGCCTACACAGCAGGTCTTGTTGATCATATTATTGAAGAACTTAGTGCTTTAGAGGGGCTGGAGCGGTTTGGAATTAGCGTTTGTTATTTTGGTGGGGTGTTCTTGTTGCACTGTGTGCAGTGTACATAGGATTCTTCTACATTTCTATTGTTGCCTTCTACAAAAATATATGGTACTCCCTCCGTAAACTAATATAAGATCTTTTAAATCACTAAAGTAGATGTACTCCATTGGCGTACTCTTGAAAAAGAACTTTGTAGTTCGATAAGACGATAACCTGGTATATTAGATCGATGTCCTGTTCAAATGAGATTCCGGTAGATATCCAGCGTGATGAGAATGTGATGCATCCATTTCTCTTTCTCCCACCAGCTGCATTTGAGCCGTCTCGTGCATCCCCTTCTTACACAAGATATCTCCATCTCCACGACGTATCGTCGCCGCCACAAGCCAGCCACCTCGGTCTTCTCCTTTCCATCCATCAGATATCACGATCTCCAGCTTCCCCTCGAGGCATGAGGGATTCAACACCCTTGCTTCACTCACCGTGCTTTGCGAAGCTGTGTCGATCAAGCCATCGTGCCGTTTCCTCCTTGGCCGGTGCGAGCTACCGAGCTAGGCATGGCCAGATCTTGGAGTCAGATCATAGCTGCCGCCCCAGCAGACACGCCTTGATCAATCTCATCTCGGTTGGTATTTCTATGCATGTGATAGCTCAACTCTTGGAGCAGAGTGTGCTTTAGAGTTTACACTCGTAAGTTGGTGTTTTTGGCGCATGCAGAGCAGGCGCTGGATGCACTACAGGCCATAAGGCTGCCTTACAGCAAATACATCGCATAGAATTAGAGAACAGAGGTTGGTCCGTAGTGGATGACTTTGTGTATTAGATATCGTAGCACTAGCCTATCATGCCAAACGGCGGGCATGAGTCGTTACTTAAGCCCATGCTGCTATGTAGCAACTAAAGTACCAGACACTCCCTTTCCGCGGTTGCTAGAAAGCAAGTTCAGTTGGCAATGCAGAGGTTAGTTAATTAGACAGCAGATCGGAAAGGATGCACACCAAACGTGCATGGTCCAATATATTTCTGTGGACATGATGACATTATAAAACACATACAGAGTACAGTATATAGTAAGTACAGTATATAGTAGGAAAGCGCCCTCACCTAAAAGACAAAGTGAAAGCATACAGTAACCGCACCGAACGAATGGGCAGTACGATAACATTATCCTCGTCAACCTTAATTATTGTCCCAAAAAACACCCTCGCCAACCTTTGTTTGTTCCTTCCTACAGCCTTCGACACGGCGAGCACGGGAGAGCTCAACACAATGGCCACCTAATGGTGTTGAGGGTCCGATCCTCCGGGGCTCAGGCGCTTGGACTCCGCCGCCTTGCCGACCTGCCTCTGCCCCTCGTCGGGCACCTTCATGGATACCTCGGTGACACCAGTGCCACCAGTGGCGGACGGTGCTTCTCTCAAGACCCGAGCCGACTCCAAGGGCACGGCGGCAGCGAGCAGCAGCACGGCGCAGATGAAGAGCCCCAGGCCGGTGGTGCGTGCCATCTATTGCTTCGGAGAGGCGGGCGCTTGACTGGTGAGCTGCAGCGACAATGTATGCCCCTATCTTTCGTGCAAAGATGAGGCAGGATCGTTGATGCAACGACACTGCAAGGCAATGGGCTCTGGAGCTAGCTAGGAAGTACGAATCATGCCTAAGCTATGGACCGACTTATATACACGGGGGCATTATGGACTCCACGTAAGAGATTTTGAAACACTCCACCGGTGGGATGGACCGGTTAGACGGTTGCATCGGCGGCCGTTTTTATCTAGCAAAAAGTTCACTAAAAAATGCCTCCATTGGGGCACCCGGCCAATAGCCAGGCCGATCTCCTGAGTGCATGCGCTTCAACCACTCGCACATCGTCTTCGCGATCAATCAGAGGCGACCAATGTGTAGGTATGCCCGGTGATAGTACGTGCGCGGAGCAAAGGCGCAACCACAACCGACCGGCTTGGACGCATGCGCCTCCCCCCTCCCTATCAGACATCACCTGCCTAAAGGCTGGCTTGGACGGTTATCGGTGTTTTTTGGTTCAGGCGCCTTTGCAGCTCCATAGGTCGGATACGAGTATACGACGATCGAACTCATCAAATTACTCCCAACTTTTGAGTAGATATATCAATCTCCTTCTGGATGCTAGTTATCTCGTCCATGATTCGATACACGCATTCAACCTTTTGCGGATGATCCAATGAATGGAAGAAAAGGGGAGCCCAACACTGGAGGAGAAAGGTAGGCTAGGTGTATGGTTGAGCCAATAGGACTGGCAAACCATGTGAAAAGCCATTGCTGCTCGAGATTGCTTTGGCTTTTGTGGACTCACAGTAAACCAACGTTGATATGGCCTTCGCCGGTGTCAGCTATCAAGCCGTAAACAGCGATAACCTTCCACACTCAATGGGTTCCTCCACACCCTCCACACCAGCACCACCTTCGACTACTTGGGGCCCTACCCTACCCTACTTAGCCAAGCAACTGGACCGAAAAACGATGTAAAGCACATTGACTTTTGGCGTTAAACCACCCATTTTAAGTGGAGACAGACCGTCACAATTGCTTTCATCCTTGGGAAGACCACGCATATTGTGATGTGCACTAGTTCATGCAAAATCGTATAGTAAATAGAGAGGTAATAAATCAAAGATCGCTGGGGCCATCTTCCCAGGTGAACCAAAATTAAGAAAACACAACAGGTATTGCTGACACCCACCCGCTATGTTTTACGTTGGTAATCACACAAGCCTGCCCGGCAGTGCTACCAAGTGTACTGCAACTAGACAACCAACATACTAACAAGTGTACTAGAAATGCCAAAATTTACCACTTGTAACACACTAACTTACAAAAAGGTCGAGGCACCAAAGTTAACCAGCTTTTAACCTACGAATCGAGATTAAGAAGGAATGGGATGCCTAGTCACCCACCATAATTATTCCATGCTTAATTGTTATCGTTAACTTTACCCTTAGATTAATGGTTGATCCAATGTGAAACTAGACTTCTATTCAATTGCATTTCATACAGGATTTAACCACAGATGGCACCGGGGATTGACTAGTCACCTGAACTAAACTTCGTAAGCATGCCCTCTTGGATTGTCATCCATTTGAGTACTCAGGTCTTGTGCTAGTGGAATCGACCCAACTACTGATTCCAGCACTCTCCAAACAACTGCTAGCTATAACATGCAAGCAAAGTACCTCTACAGGAGCAAGTAATGTGACTACATTAGCTATTCAGTAGTGTTTGAACTTCGTCTCGGTATTAAGTACATGCTGAATCCTATATATGTCCTTTCATTGCATTTGCATTACCCGTGTTCCTCCAGGGTGAAGCATCTTCTTTCCCACAGTACTCCCGCATCAATACTGCCAGAACAAAATATTACTGGGTTACTATAAACAATGGAATATGATGGAGGAAGTTTCATATTGGCAGAATATGAAGATGCTTTACTACAACTGCTAACAAAACTGAACTTCCTGTAAACAGAAGGCAACTTCTCAAGGTAGCCCGTGCATAAAACTTATCACAAGCTATGCGTCCTTTTAAACTGCAACTGGAAGTACTGAACCAATGCAAGTATACTGTATAAAAGAACAAATAACCTACTTCAGAGCTATCTTTAGGAATATATGCCACTAGTAACCACTTAAGTGGTAACTCCAGTGCTATGAGAGACCCCAGTGAACATATACGATTGGCAATTGAAACAATAGAACATTGGTTGATATAGCTGATGGAAGCCAATTGATATTAGCCCTAAACAACAAGATGAAGTCATCTGAGAAGGATGCATGCAATGCAAGGCATGCTGTACAACATGCGTAAATAAGTGATTCAGAACCCACACTTCTACTAAATAACATAATGATATTATACGCTAATGCCAGCCTAAACAAGAAGATAGAAGTCATCTGACAAGGATGCATGCAATGCAAGGTAAGCTGTCCAATATGTGCAAGTAAGCAATCTGGAACCACGGTTCTACTAAATAACATAATGCTAAAATGTTAAACGAAAAGAATAAAACCAGATAGAAGTATTACATAATGGTATAAACTAAAACGCCAAACATCCCTACAAGTGATCAGAAATGGGTTATGCAGGTGGGAAAACAAAACATAGTATGCCAAGCAGTTGCTACTCACACCATAATCTGTATAGTTGACAATACTTTTCAGGGAAGTCTGAAAGTGTGGTGTGTTTCATGCTTCCAACAGCCCAATTCTAAATTCAACATATCAGTAGGTAACTTTGCATACGAAATCATTAAAGAAGGTCAAACTAGCATAGAAAAAGCAATATAGATATCCCACGCACTCGTGTGATTGGTTCTCACTTCCAAGTAATTACAGTGTCTAGCACTTTTTAAGGTACTTTAGAAGAATAAAAAGAGACTAAAACTAGGATCGTGTATGGCAATTGCACATATTCTGATGCATGGAGTTGCAGTATATTGAGCTTCCATAACTTTGTTTATTAAGTTCATAGTTCTACAGCAAACCATCATGTAGGAATAAAGCAGTATTCACTAATCGAACTAATAGAGCACCAATGTGTGGAAATGAACATCTCCAAGTTGTGCTGCAAAGGTAATTATCAATTATTTTGAAGATATACTCCATGCTGGTAATGATCCGAGGCTACTATAGACCAACATAAATGCAGCATGCAGGTACCTCCACTCCAAGATCTCTAGACTTCTTTGTATAGTTCTATTACTTTCTGGCATCTACTATCCCATAATGGATTGCTGGTAAACAAGTAATTTTAAGCCGTAACTGTTGAGTAAAACAAAGAAAAAGATGGTAGGATCAGAAATCCAAAGGGTTCAAAAACGAAGAACTGCAAGAAAATATAGAAAGCTAAGCTCAAGATGACTCAGACTAGGAGCTAAGCATGTAACGGCCATGTCCAGTTTTGCATTGGAGCCAGTCTGCATTCAATGTCATGATGTTCGGGAAAACAAGTAAACGACAGCGGTTATTAAGGGCAAAAGAGGGGAAATGGCACTTGAAAAATATGGTTTCGGCCCAAGGGCAAACATAGTGAAAAGGAGTTTTCGAGGCCAGGGACACATATAGTGAAATGAAGGGAGCATACCAAATCAGAAGCATATAAATGGAATAGGGTGTTAACTTACAGTATCCATTGTGACAATTTCCTCAAATAAGTGCTTGGATCTCATGCTGTCGGCGTATTTCTGAAGAGCAGAAAGGTTCTTCTGGTGAAGGAATCCCAAGTTTAACATCCATGTATGTGAATATGCAGTAGTAACATGTGACTTAGTTAGAAGTAGGCAAGGATATTTTCTCCTCAAACATTGGGTGGTTTAGCATCAACAGCATATTGTTGTTAACAATAGCCCGAACTGCTAGTTCTTTAGCTTCCATGTGTTTCTTTTTCATCAAAATGCACATCTGCATGATACGACATGAAAACGTAAATATCTCAACTGTTAATTCAGATCCTCTACACGTCAACACGTGTATTCATGTAGAGTAAGAAAATACCAGTTGCATCGAGGATAAAATTACTGGTATTGCACTATCAATAAGGAAACAAATAACCATCTTAGTCACTACTGAATACTGATGATATTCATTTATCTGCATGAAACCGTGACATTAATGATCTGGAGAAGATGCATTCTGCACCTTTTGCAAGTTGTACCATCTACAATTTCACCCTCCATATTTCTCATGTGATCAAAAGGGGAGCAAGAGTCTTCTTAAATAATTAGCATTAAAGTACAAGTAAAGTGACACGAAATATAATAAATTTGGGAAAGCAGCCCCTGAAATGTTCTGAAGTCCAACCGTGCAGTTCCAAAGCTATATCAGTTTTAAGGTGGGTAAGGCTCAGTCAAACACAAACTGAGAACCCCAACTGCTAGTTTACATTCTAGTAACAGATTCTCAGACAAGGATAATAAAGCATTCGTTGGCAGATTTACTCACATCTTCAAGCTGTTTTCTACAAGCCTCAGCTTTCTCTACATTTCCATCATCTTCTAACAGGGCAGGCAACTCTAGATCTGAAATGTCACCCATCTCCCATATTGTGGAAGAAACTGCATTATCCATACGAGCTTTCGGAGTTCCACTTTGAATCTAAGCAGTGAAATCAACAAAAATGAGCGGACGTGAATAACTGAATACTACCTCCAGTTCCAAACATAAGTCACCTTTGCCTTTTTCACAATCTCAAGATGTGCTTATATCTGCTACTTTCATCTTGTAGAATTGCTACTCTTAGTTCTAGTTATCAAAACATCAAAGCGGCAAACCTCTTGCTCAATATAGTCGAAAAACATGAGACTACAAACTTATTAACGTAGTGATATAAAATATTGTGTGGCGGAAGGTTTTCATAACTATATCTTTTGATATTATTTTTCTGTCAGATCTAGAAACTTAATATAAATTAATGGTCGTTCTTATAAATGTTCGACTGTGTACCAAGGCAACCTTTGGGACTGGAGGTAATAATAGAACAACTAAGGAATATTCAATACACTTACTGTTTGATTCCCCAACTCTGGAACAGTTTGCGGTGATATTCTACACGATAAATTGCAAACCTGTTATTTCCAATAAAAAGAGCTACTCTAGAGGTACATTGAATCTACTAGATGTTGTCGGACCAACAACCTCACAGCTGGAGATCTCACGATGCGTTTCAGCACAGCAGGGGCTTTTGGATCTGGGATTGATTCCTGAGAAGGGAAGTTGACAGCATGAACAGAAGTACCAAAAATTATACTCCTATACTATAGAACACAGATAACAAAACTATATATGTTTTTTCCATTGTAGCTTGGGTAATACTCCCTCCGTTTCAAAATATAAGGACCAAGTTTTTAGAAAAATATATCAATATAGTACCTAATTTGTGTCATCAGATCCATCACGAAAAGTATTTTCATATTTTATTTATTTTCTATTGTAGATGTCAATATATTATTCTATAATCTTGGTCAAAGACATGCAAGGTAGACTTGCACGAAAATCGATACACCTTATATTCTGGAATGGAGGTAGTATTTTACAGAAAAAATATATTTATTTGTCCAGGTCTAAATGATTGATAATCTACACAATATGATCATGTCAATTGGTTGAAATCTCAAGTCTAAGCTTGAAGATCAACCATGATAAAATAGCACTCTGGCACTCGAAATATAATACCAAATTCAAAACATAGTGCAATTTAAATTTTACATATCTAGATTACAGAATTGCATGCGCTGATTGATCATATAATTGAAGAGACAGGCCAATAGGCACTCTCTGTAGTTGCATCGTAGATCTCTTAGATCTGGCACATGATCTAATCAGTTTGCAGTATCAAGATACGGCAATCTCTACATTGATATATTATTTAACACTTGTAACTCCAAGGTAAAATTTTATACGGATGCAACACTTCAGCACATTGCAAAATAAGCGGGTACAAACACTCAACACAATGTGGAAATGAACAATGCAATGTTAGCATTTAGAGAATGTAACTCTTTGCAATGATATGAATCACAACCTTCAGAAGAAGGCAATTAGGATAAAGCAAAGAAGGAAACAAGCTTAAGCATAAAAGAAAATGTGTTTGATGATATAAAACTGCACAGAACGAAAAGAACCTCGGGCATCTTTTGCTTAATGGACGGACTAAGCAATGCAGCTTTTCCTTCAACAAAGGAGTTTGGGATCTTGTGTGTCCTTACAGGGGAACCCTTGCTCCCACTCAATTTTACTGAATCTTTATCCAGAATCAAGCCAGACTTTGGACTTCTGTTGCCTACTTTTGAAACTCTACATTCAGGAAAATAATTCAGTCCCCTTTCACGTAACATTTCTAGAACAAAAAACATGAGATATTGGAGTAGAGATAACCTTGATCCGGCCAGTTGGAAAGTTGTTGGTCTTTTATCATCTTTGGAAGGAGTGCCTTGTATCATATCAGAGGTGTTGCTGCCTTTTAGGAGCATCTGGCTTGTTAGTAAATTATTTCCAGTGGTATGTGCTGTACTGCTTGGAGTATTCTTAATGGATGAGTTGCCTGCACTAAGTGGCTCAAGTCTGAAAAAGATGCATATATATTTATCAGCGTTGACAATATCTCACAAGAAGATTTGTAGACTGTCTTAACAATAACAAGAGAAGCGGATAAATCCAGAAATAGATGGGCATACAAACTTACGATGACTGACTGTTCAAGATTCAAGTGGTCCGGTCCGGTTTGGACCAGTTACTGCACCTCTAAACCTCTTGCAAAACCACAGGTCCACAGTTCGGCCCGCATCTCATCTAAGAGGGCCACACGGGTAAACCTAGGTTCGGCCCTAATAATTAGTAAACAGGCGCACGCCGGCGAGGATGACACGGTGTCGTACGCGCAGTCGTGTACCCACCAGCGTCGGGATAGAGCAGGATGAGCGCCCCCAGTCTGGCAGCAGCAAGACGTCCATTTTTGGCTCTGTGGGGCGGTCGCAGCCTGTGGACGTGGTGGTGACCGTGGCGTCGTGCACGACGCGAGACAGATGTGTGGCCAGCGCGGCAGCACGAGCTGCAGGATGTGTGCGGGTGCGTATACTGAGAGCGGCCGACGGTGTGGAGGTGCCTGTGGTGCCACAAACGATGCCGAGACAGACGTGCGGCCGGCGCAGCGGCACGAGCTGCAGGGCGAGTGCTGCGTCGAGCCGTCGCAGGCAACGGGCGTGGCTGTGGCTGTGGTGCGGCGGACCACGTTGATACGAACGTACAGCCGACCCGGCGGCGGAAGCTGCAAGGCGTGCGCGGGCGTCACCAGAAGCAACCACCAGCGTTGGAGCATGGCTAGCGGCACCTCGCAAAGCACGAAGGAGCGGTTCGACCCTAGGGTCAAAAGGATATGGCCCTGTTGGACCCTAAAGGTTATATGGGCCGTCAGGTTACCCTATTGGTGCCAAAAGCCAGGTCCAGTCCACCGGGCCAAGGGGTCGCACGGACCACCTGAATCATGACTGACTGTTACAGAGAACTCAAAATACCAATTAAGAACTGGAAAAGGTCATACTTTGTTCTAGAGACATGATAAACCATGAGTACATCAAATATCAAGAATTATGCCATGTAGGATTGTCAGGAAGTAAATCCAAAGTACAGTTAGTTATAATTCAAATACAATGGGGGTCCTTTTCCACGAGGATCACATTCACTGTGGTAAGTGACTTCCTATTACAACATTGCTACCACGTAAACTATACTATGATTCTAAAAAAGGGCAGCCCGGTGCACATAGCTCCCGCTTGCGCAGGGTCCGGGGAAGGGTCCGACCACTTTGGGTCTTTTGTACGCAGTTCTTCCCTACATTTCTGCAAGAGGCTGTTTCCAGGACTCGAACATGTGACCACATGGTCCTAGTCACAAGGCAACAGCTTTGCTGCTGCGCCCTTCTATACTATGATTCTAAAAATGGCGTAAATGACATGCGGAACTTATTAGCTACCAGTGCTGTCGAAAGTTGAGAATGATACATACTACTGCAACAAAGAGCATTATGTCATGGTGTAAACTCGAAAGGTAGAAAAATGCATGTGATGCAAATCCACTCTATTCAATGCATCAGTTGCTTCTCTGCCACCACATTTTTTTTCCTATATGATCCAGAAATGGACTGGGTTCCACTATCAAGAGATTACGAAACCTCTGCCACCACATCTATGAAAGATACATTGAAATTCAAAATATTTAAGGTAGTCACATTTTTTATGTATAAGGACACACACACCGCATAAACCATAGCGCTGCATAAAGCCATAAACTCAATAAAAGTTTGTTGAAAGACCAAGATCAATAGGAGTGAAACTTTAGGCCTCCTTTGGTTCATAGGATAAGGAAATCATAGGAATAGGAAAGTCATAGGAAATGAGATCACATGTACTATCTCAGTTCCTATAGGAAAAGAGATGTCATTTGGTTCATAGGATAGGAATTTTTCCATTAGGTCCATAGCTAAATTTTTTTCCTTTGAAATGTGAAGGATAGGGACCAATCCTACATAAAAATAGGAATCCATTCCTACAAACCAAATGGCTCTATAGGAAAAGAAATCTTTTAGAAATTCTATCCTATGAAATTCCAACAAACCAAAGGAGGTCTTAGAATGATATTTCTGTCGGTTCAATGTTAGGTAAGTTCATACACAGTGGGACTTAAGAAAAAATCTTATGGAAACTATATCATCATGACACCATCATAATATGGAGAAAATACAGCAGAGTTGAGCATACCCAGGTAAACATGTGCATATATTTCAACTCAGCACATTGTTGTACTTTGAAGGGTGAATAATTACGTACCCATGTTTGGCATTCATGGAGGTGGTTGACAGCCCCTGTAATCCTGGCTTGCAGTATGTTTTTGCCGGCGTGATTTTATGTTTATCAGGATCTGCATGCTTGTGTTCCCTGCATTGGAAAACACTCATTAGTGATACAGTTTTATCATTTTATAAGTACATGCTAGTATGCCAATCTATCTATTACCTGTTCAGGTCTGTAGGATGTGTATTTGTCTTTTTGATCATGTTATTGGCACCACTTAGTTGATTTAAGGTAGTCTCTGAAGTTATTTGGGGAGGCCTGCTTGCTTTCGTATTTGCAGACTTGGACAGAAGAGAAAAGGTTCCTGCTTCATTCACTAGTGTAGGTTTAACATTTCTGATTTCCCTGCATAAATGTATCAGAACACATTCGCCTAGTAAGAGATCAACACACAAAACTAAAAGTTAGGTCACAACCAAGTAAATCAAAATATGATACTCAACAGAACCATGGGTTCCATGAAGCATTTGTTGTGCGTAATGATGTATGTGCAATGTACTTAATCCAACATTAATGATGTTCTAATTTAAGATAAGACTTTTCTTGTCAAACAAACAGCAGTCAACACTAGGTTGAAGGTTTTATTTTGCTGAGAAAGAAACTTTTGTCAAAGATAAACCTCTGCATTGTTGAAGATAGATTCTTTGGACCTGAAGTCCCTTTCTCAACATTCTTTGTCCCGCATGATGTCTTCCTTAGAGGCTTCATTGAAGTGCCTCTATAAAATTGGTTACCATGACTTCCTTCATTAAGAGATGTACTTTCCTCCACAGGCTCATTCTGGTTATTTTGAGAATCTGAGTGGCCCCCTGATCTTCTTGAGATGGGGACATTCTCAGTGCTCTTGTTTCCGGATTGTGAACTAACTGATTGCTCACTGCTATTATTCTCCCTTGATGTTATCTTAACTTTACTAGGGTCAACTGGAAGAGCTTCCTTGCTGCTCCCAGGAACTGCTACCGCTTTCAAATGTGTTGGATCTTCACCAGATACAGCAGTGGAAGGAAAGCTATGAGAAGAATTGTTGACAACTGGTTTTGTTGGATATGTCTCATTAGAGTGCTCTTCAAGCACATCATTTGACACCATATCTACTTCAAGTTGGCCCACACTTGCAGGATTGATGCTGAAAAAATGATGCATTTTTCGTTAGATGACTCAGTAGTGTTAATACTTAAAGTCAGACAACTGCCGTTCGTTAGATTCGCCTACCTTGTCAAATGAGCAGGCTTCAAAGTGCAAGCATTCTGTGTTTGTATTTGTTCCTTACTCTTACTATCTTCAGGAACATCAGTGCCCTTCCCTGAAATACCATTTTCTTGATCCTTGTTACCCTCTGAAGAGATAGGGTCAGTTTTTTCTTTAGGTCTGCTCATACCATTTTCCTCAAAGCCCAACTTTGTGTCAAGATTGAAGTTGCCCAGCCTTTAAGGAAACAAAATAAACAAGATGAACAGCTAATTGCATGAACTTTATGAGAAGAACAGTCTTCATCAGCCAGGATAACTTACTCATTAAAATCAAAGGAAAAGGAGAAGTTGTCTTTTTCAGTTACTTTTCTCCCTTCAGAAAGCTCATCGCCGTTTGAACTGTTGTTCTTCGCTTTTTTCTTGAGAGGACTAGAGAAATCTAAATCAGACATGCCCATTTTAAATGATGATAATTTGTCAAAGGCTCCATCAAGTCCAAAATCATCACTGGACAAGGAAAGAGATTGTCAGCACCATATGAACACTAGATAGTAACTAATTTCCACTTGTTTGCACCAAATGTTAAGGAAACTTTGAAGCGCAATACTCACAAATTCTCAAAGCTAAACTTCTTGCTACTCTTTGGAGCTGACTCGACATCAAAGTCAATTGTATCTTTTCCTGATTTTGGTAACTTCCAAGATGAAAGAAAATCATTGCCAAAGTCTTCATCTGCCAATAAATAACATGTTAAATCATTACAATCTTTAAAATGCATTTTCCAAGTCTACCGCACAGCTCATGTAGTAGATTTAATTTCTCGAGGATAAGAAGGAAACAAATACAATGAACATGACTCATACACAGCATCAATCAGAAATCTTCAACATAGCAGTCTAAGATTAATTTGACTATGGTGAAGCATAATAAGGAAACAAGGTGCCTGGATGACCTAGTATCATAACACAATAATAACAAGATACATACCAAGGGATGAACTTGTATTTTTAGCATTTGCATTAGAGGCAGCTCTTTTTCGTGATTCATCCATGGTTCCCACAAACGTGGACTGCATGCCAAAGGAAAAGGAAAATACATTAGGAACCACTAAAGACACACAGTGGAAGAGGAACCATGTATGCCACTATTATTAATATTCTTAATAACCACTCCAAATACATTTGCAAATGCTGGTGATGTTTTAATTATGCTGGTGACACATTAGGAATAGGTCAATTCAGATTTGTTTTTTCCCACCACTATGCTTAATAGGAAACAAAGCACATGTGAAATACAGAGAGACATTAAACAATAGAATAAAAAAACATTAAAGGGTCTATCGACTGACTACTAGATTTTCAATGACCCTATCTCTCTCTGAGATCATACCTCTATTCAGCTTACATTACCTAGATTTAAACAATAAAACCTATCTGCCCATGTTTTCAGAGACAATAGGCAATCTCATCAAGGTGCTTAATGGGTAGGACCTCACCAAAGATCCAGAAAACAGCAAACAATGGGGAACGTGAAAATCTGACAGGCAACAAATAATATGAGCACATTCCATTCAGAGCACCAGCTCATTTCTTGAAACTTGAAAGTAGGAAGTTACTATGATCGATAAAAACATCAAGTGGGCCATAGAAGTGAACGCTTGAACTAACTAGAACTAAACTGAAAACAATTTTGATTTGCAATGTCATACTAGATACCAGTAAATGGTTGCAGAAGAATGACAATAATTTTAAACAACAAACTACAAGTTAACTTTGACCTTGACAGTCAGAACATATTTCTTTTATCAGTGGAATAATTAACATTACTGGACAACATTTGGAGCAAGGGACCTCTATTTGACATTTTGACAATAGACTTAGGATCAAATGAAGCTTGGTAAAGCAAGTCTATGCGAATCAGAGTTTGACAGCAGGCTACACGGTTAAACATTGAGAACTTATAGAACACTTAGTGCGCCATTTTAACCATGAGATGCACGAAAATAAGGAGAGCAGTATTGAAGATCCCTCCAATAAGATTTGAAAACCAGGAGTACTAATGTACTTTAGAGGTTCGTAATATTGTCAGCTACAGTAATATCTTTTGTAGGCGGCCTTCCGTTTTTTTCAGTTTCCGTGTTGCTCATCCATACATTAAATGAACATGGAATTCGAATAAATGTCCTAATTATATTTCGTTGACAGGGAAACCACTTTGCTGAGTCGAAACAAAACAGCAAAATGGCAACGGGCAGGGGTTGAAAAACAGCATGACTCCGATGACACTAGCTACTGTTCATAAGAGCCCATGAGGCAGTCAAACAAGATCATGAAACTTGTCGGAATGCTAAAGCCACGCGAACACCCAGGAAACTATCACAATTATGCCACTGCTTGCTGGTTGCGGTACACCGTAATCAAAACGAAGGAAACATTTGATCAAACAGCGTGCGCGCGCGAACACGCACGGAACGGGTGGTGTAGAAGACCTAGAGGTGGCGTGGAGAGTAGAGACCTCCGTTAATCCTGCACCAAACCTTCCGAAAATCAACGCAAAAAGTATTGAGCAGAAATCGCCCCAGATTAACAGCAAAAACGCACCAATCAGGGGCGGATCTAGAAGGTGTCGTGGGTGCTCAGTTTCGCACAGCGGGAAGGGAAGAGAAGGGGTGGGCACACCTGGTGGGTGCTCGTCGCCGGCGAACGGCCCGACGAATACCTAGGCACCTTGCGTAGGGCGGCGGCGGTCGGCCAGTCGTTGCCACGAGAGAGAGAGAGGGGGGAGCGAGAGCGAGCGCGCGCGCGCCTACACGCGAGGTGAGGTGAACGGAAGAAGAAAAGACAGTTGTGAAGTGGGTGAACAGTGAACACAGTCCGGGGCTGGAGCAGGCCTGATCAATCGAGGCAAGGCGGCATACAGAGTCTAGGCCGGCATACGCTCTGGCCCATTTAGTTTTTTTTTCTTCTGGTTATATGTTTTTTTGTTTTTCCTTTTTCCTCTCTTCTGTTTTTACCTAGTTAGACTAAAAAAACCTAGCTTTTTATTTTTTCTATTTATTTTTTTGATTTTACCTTTGATTTTTTTTAAAATCCTTTTAGGGAGGCAGATATGTAAACATTTTTTTCATTCTATATATGTGAGCATTCTTTTGTAGTAGTGCATGAATATTTTCTTTTGTATACACTAATTTTTTTAGAAAAATATACAAACATTTTTTGAAAATACATGAGCAATTTTTTAATAAACGTGAAATTTTTCTAGCAAATGAATATGAACATGTTTTACTTTTTAATTTTAACTGCTTAAATATTAAAAAATGCTAAGCTGAAAGCATTTTATAGAAAAATAAAAATGGTTAACAAAAGCATATTAGATTGTGCATGTGGACTATTCCACGCTTAGAGTCTCTTTGATTCGTAGGATTTGTAAAATGTGTGAAAGAAAAAACACATTGGAGTGGCATGTCATCTTCAATACTACAATGTTAGTACAGGCATGGCAAATTATTCTCTCCAAACTTCGTCGGCGAGTCCGTGGATTCACCTCCCCTCTGCCTGCCGCTCCAGCGGCCGATGGCGGGGAGGGGAATCCCGGTGCCTCCGCTCCGGTTAGTAGTTTAGGTTAGGTTTTTTAGTCCTCGCGGGTGCGGTGGTTAGACGGATGGCGGCGCTACTTCTTCGAGTTTGTCTTCCGGTCCACGATCCTCCTCGAGTACGTCTGTCTGGACGTAGTCAACGGATCTATGATGTAGATTCCTACCCTCTCTTTGGGACGCTGAGGTTAGGGTTTCTCATCTTGTGCCGAGATTTGGTGCAGGTGCTTCAAATCTATGCAAGGGTTCAACGACGACGGTTGTGGCTCTAGGGCGCTGGTCCTTGGGGACACATGCATGAAGACTTTCCGGATGTCATCGACAAGGTCAAGCCGGCTCCGATATGGGAGCGGCGACAACAGCGCGTCGGCAGCTCGTTCTAGCGACAGTAGTGGTTGTTTGTCGGTCTTGAAATCTCAATATAACTTTTACTATGTTCAAGATGCTTTGTACTTCTGCTAAACTTTGATAATATATATGGATCATTTTTATAAAAAAAGTACATGCATTTGATTGTACGCAAGAAAGCGTAGTATTCTTTACATGAGGTTAGAGTGGATGAGATTTTATATATGAAAACTACAAATGAATCCTAAGAAAAATGTATTTAAATAATACGGATCAAACAACCCACATAGGGACAATATTAAGGATTAGAATCCTCGAAAATTTCTTTGAACCTTTGAATCCAACGTGTCGAACAAGAGAGCAATGGCAGGGAGCATGCAAATGGGCCAGAGCCATTCTTAGTTTCAGCGGGTTTTTACCCTATTTTGTTTCCCTTTGGGGTTTCATTTGTTTTTCAGCTTCTCGTTTTCAGTTGTTTTTCATTTTCTTTCATTTTTGCATTTATTTTTGAATCATTCCTATATTTTACATGTCGTTTTATATATTCCTTTAGACAAAACCATGAAGTTTAGTAAAAATATGTAAACTTATTAGTAACACATGAGTTTATTATTTGTATAAATAAATACCTTTAATTATGCGATGAATATTCATCCATTATATATAAACATATTTAAGTACAATATGAATATTTTATTCAATATATATAAACAACTTTTGATCCATGGTTATTTTGAGAAATACATAAGCTTTTTAAAATACATGAATAAAATTATTTTGGTGAACGTATATTTTTTAATATGTGCTGAAATTTTTATTTCGTACATATGAATGTTTTTACTTGTGTTAAACAACGGAGGGATGTTCGAGGTCGACAGCTACCTCGTCAAACGAAAGGCCGGAGCTGCTGCTGCCACGCACGCAGTGCCGAGTACAACGGCGACACCCGAGGGGGGAGCAAATGCGGTGGTTTGTAGTAAGTATCAAGTTTTTTCTATTGAAATAATCAAGAGATACTTAGAGCATTTCCAATAGATGATGTAAAATAGGCTGGAACCACTTTTACATCACGAGAGAAAGAAAACGCTGCTCCAATACATACTGTAGATGCAAATATTTTTACTAAAGATTTATTCTATATGTAAAATAGGGCACCAAGTAATGCAAATTTGCATCACTTGATGCTCTAGAGAAAATGTTGCATCACCAGAGGACCACGCGGGGAACAACGGCTGGAGCAAATTTTGCATTACCAAGTGCTATTTTTACATCACCAAGTGTTCCAACAGGTGGTGTAAAATAGGGCACCTACAAGAAGAAAGTCGTGATGTATTTTGTAACACTTGTTTTACATCATCTGTTAGAGTGGAAGGTTTTGGTGATGTAATAAACCGCTTTTGTGATTAAAAATTTACTTGAAAAGCACAATTTAGTGATGTATTTTACATCATTTATTGAGATGCTCTTATCTACACACATGCCACCTCTTGTAGCATCGCTCAAATAAAATAAAGACTTATTTGGGTCCCGAATAATTCTAGTGTGGTTCCAATTATACGGGACCAACATGCTACTCAACCGGAACCCAGAGCTAGATAAAAGGATCCATATGGTTGACTCGAGGAGGGTGAATAGGCAACTAACAATTTTTAGTTTTTCTTTACCAAATTAAACTTAGCATTAAAATAGGTTGTCTAGATATGCAACTAGGTGAGCAACCTATGTTGGGGAGCGTAGCATACAATTTTAAAAAAATTCCTACGATCACGCAAGATCTATCTAGGAGATGCATAGCAACGAGACGGGGAGAGTGTATCCACGTACCCTCGTAGAATGAAAGCGGAAGCGTTAGGTTAACGCGGTTGATGTAGTCGAACGTCTTCACGATCCAACCGATCCAACGTACGACACCTCCGTGTTCAGCACACGTTCAGCTCGATGACGTCCCTCGAGCTCTTGATCCAGTAGAGGGTCGAGCAAGAGTTTCGTCAGCACGGCGGCATGGTGACGGTGTTGATGATGTGATCCGCGCAGGGCTTCGCCTAAGCACTACGACAATATGACCGATGTGGTAAACTGTGAAGGGAGGCACCGTACACGACTAAGGAACAATTGATGTGCCCCCGCCCCCGTATACAAAGGAGAAGAGGGAGGAGGCCGGCGGCCATGAGGGGGCGTGCCAAGGGGGAGTCCAACTAGGATTTCCAATCCTAGTTGGACTCCCTTTCCTATTCCAAGAGGGGGAAAGAGGGAAGGTAAGGGAGAGGGAGAGGAAAGAGGGGGGCGCATCCCCCCTAGGCCAATTCGGACTCTCTTGGGGGGCACCCTGCGGGCTGCCCTCTCCTACTCCCTTATGGTCCATTAAGGCCCATAACTTTCCTGGAGGGTTCTGGTAACCCCTCGATTCCCCGATGAATATCCGAAACGTCCCGAAACATTTCCGGTGTCCGAATACCTTCGTCCAATATATCAATATTTACCTCTCGACCATTTCGAGACTCCTCGTCATGTCCGTGATCTCATCCCGGACTCCGAACAAACTCCGGTCACCAAAACACATAACTCATAATACAAATCATCAACGAACGTTAAGCGTGCGGACCCTACGGGTTCGAGAACTATGTAGACATGACCGAGACACATCTCCGGTCAATAACCAATAGCGGAACCTGGATGCTCATATTGGCTCCTACATATTCTATGAAGATCTTTATCGGTCAAGCCGCATAACAACATACGACATTCCCTTTGTCATCGGTATGTTACTTGCCTGAGATTCGATCGTCGGTATCCTTATGCCTAGTTCAATCTCGTTGCCGGCAAGTCTCTTTACTCGTTCCGTAATGCATCAGCCCGCAACTAACTCATTAGTCGCATTGCTTGCAAGGCTTATTGTGATGTGCATTACCGAGAGGGCCCAGAGATACCTCTCTAATACACGGAGTGACAAATCCTAATCTTGATCTATGCCAACTCAACAAACACCTTCGGAGACACCTGTAGAGCATCTTTATAATCACCCAGTTACGTTGTGACGTTTGATAGCACACAAGGTGTTCCTCTGGTATTCGGGAGTTGCATAATCTCATAGTCAAAGGAATGTGTATAAGTCATGAAGAAAGCAATAGCAATAAAACTAAACGATCATTATTCTAAGCTAACGGATGGGTCTTGTCCATCACATCATTCTCTAATGATGTGATCCCGTTCATCAAATGACAACACATGTCCATGGTTAGGAAACTTAACCATCTTTGATTAACGAGCTAGTCAAGTAGAGGCATACTAGGGACATTCTGTTTGTCTATGTATTCACACATGTACTAAGTTTCCGGTTAATACAATTCTAGCATGAATAATAAACATTTATCATGATATAAGGAAATATAAGTAGCAACTTTATTATTGCCTCTAGGGCATATTTCCTTCAACCTACATGACACAACAACAACTAGCACACAAGCAAGCAAGGGATACAACACAATATAAGCTTGCGCAAGTAAAGGTAAGAGATAACCAAGAATGGAGCCGGTGGAGATGAGGATGTGTTACCGAAGTTCCTTCCCTTTGAGAGGAAGTATGTCTCCTTGGAGCGGTGTGGAGGCACAATGCTCCCCAACAAGCCACTAGGGCCACCGTATTCTCCTCACACCTCACACAATGCGAGATGTCGTGATTCCACTATTGGTGCCCTTGGAGGCAGCGATCGAACCTTTACAAACAAGGTTGGGGCAATCTCCACAACTTAATCGGAGGCTCCCAACGACACCACGAAGCTTCACCACAATGGAATATGGCTCCGCATTGACCTCAACCGTCTAGGGTGCTCAAACACCCAAGAGTAACAAGATCCGCAAGGGATTGGTGGGGGAATCAAATTTCTCTGGGTGGAAGTGTAGATCGGGGCCTTCTCAACAAATCCCTAGAAAATTAACAAGTTTGATTGGCTAGGGAGAGAGATCGGGCGAAAATGGAGCTTTGAGCAACAATGGAGCTTGGGGAGGGAAGGGGTGGTGTTCTTGGGGAAGAAGACCCCCTTTTTATAGTGGGGGAAAAGATCCAACCATTACCCACTTATTCAGCCCGTGACACGCGGTACTACCGCACAAGCTCGCGGTACTACCGCTGAAGCGGCAGTGACCAGACGAGGCCCTGTTGCGCATAGCAACGAGCGGTAGAACCGCCAGAGCGGTAGTATCGCGCACCCTTGTGGTACTACTGCAAGGCAGGGCTCAACTGGGCTGGAAAGGCACAGACTAAATAAATTACGTCTGTGACTACTTCCGCTGAGATCATGACTATGCAAAAATCTGGCATGGTACTACTGCTGGCAGGGAGCGGTACTACCACATGGGGGCGGAAGTAAAAAAATTACTTTCGTGTCTACTTTCGCACGCGCCAGTGTCAGGGTCGGAGGGAGCGGTAATACCGCTCACCAAGAGCGGTACTGCCGCTGGACCCTGTGGTACTACCGCTTCATTGAGTGGTACTACCGCAAGGCCCTGCGGTACTACTGCTCACTTGAGCAGTACTACCGCACGCCACAGACACTTAAGCATTTGGAAGCCTTCATTTCGCAGAGACAAGGGTAGACGAATGGTGCTCCAAAGAAGTGAAGGAAAGGTGGTGCAAAGGAACAGATGTGTACGTGTAGATTCCACCCTAACCTTTCCGAAGTGGACCCCCTCTTAATAGTACGGCTTTCCTACGACTCAAATCCACCGAAAAGAAACGTAGAAAACCGCCGTCTTCGATAGGCTCCGAGGGGCACCGAATTGTCTTGTGCCCGAAAATGAGATATATGAAATACTCAAAGCACACAATTAGTCCGCAAATGCACTGTCATCAATCACCAAAACCACATAGGGAGAAATATGCCCTTACAACTTCCATTTTTTGGTGGATTGATGACAATACGGGATTTGCACATAAGGATACAAAAATGAACATAAGCAAACTCAACATCTATAAAATATAGTCAGGCTCCCCCTAGATGTGTGCACTCTAGATATAGATATGCTTTGGACTGCACGACACACATACTAGGATCAACACTCCCCCTATATTTTATAGACAAGGCAAAACTTGCAATAATATAAGTGACAATAAGCATTGAGGCAAGGTAAAGTAAGTGATCATGAAGTAAAGGGCACAAGATAACATAAGCTCACAAACTACTAACATACTAGACAATAAGATAAGATAAGTTTGAGGGCATATGTCTCACACCATATGATAGCATGGGTCTCTTGGTCTCACACACACACCAACACAAACCAACAAACCAAAGCGATAAAGGTTCAATGAAACGAAAGCAACAAGACACAAGACTCGCAAATCCTAGACTCTCTCCCCCTTTGGCATCGATACACCAAAAAGGTAGAGATGACACCTGCGACACATGTGGTAGCTCCCACTGACGCGATCACCCATCAAGCTCCTCATCTGTCTCAGCGGCAGCAATGGACTCCCCATCTGACTCAGTCCACTGATAGCCCTGCTTCTGAAGGAAATATGCCCTAGAGGCAATAATAAAGCGTTATTTATATTTCCTTATATCATGATAAATGTTTATTATTTCATGCTAGAATTGTATTAACCGGAAACTTAGCACATGTGTGAATACATAGACAAAACAGAGTGTCCCTAGTATGCCTCTACTTGACTAGCTCATTAATCAAAGACGATTAAGTTTCCTGACCATTAGAGAATGATGTGATGGACAAGACCCATCCGTTAGCTTAGCATAATGATCATTAAGTTTTATTGCTATTGCTTTCTTCATGACTTATACATATTCCTCTGACTATGAGATTATGCAACTCCCAAATACCGGAGGAACACCTTGTGTGCTATCAAACATCAGAACGTAACTGGGTGATTATAAAGATGCTCTACATGTGTCTCCGAAGGTGTTTGTTGGGTTGGCATAGATCAAGATTAGGATTTGTCACTCCGAGTATCGGAGAGATATCTCTGAGCCCTCTCGATGATGCACATCACTATAAGACTTGCAAGCAGTGTGACTAATGAGTTAGTTACGGGATGATGCATTACAGAATGAGTAAAGAGACTTGCCGGTAATGAGATTGAACTAGATATGATGATACTGACGATCGAATCTCGGGCAAGGTAACATACCGATGACAAAGGGAATAACGTATGTTGTTATTGCGGTTTGACCGATAAAGATCTTCGTAGAATATGTAGGAACCAATATGAGCATCCAGGTTCCGCTATTGGTTATTGATCGGAGATGTGTCTCGGTCATGTCTACATAGTTCTCGAACCCGTAGGGTCCGCACGCTTAACGTTCGATGACGATTTGTATTATGAGTTATGTGTTTTTGGTGACCAAGTTTGTTTGGAGTCTCGGATAAGATCACAGACATGACGAGGAGTCTCGAAATGGTCGAGAGGTAAAGATTCATATATTGGAAGGTAGTATTCGGACATCGGAATGGTTTCGAGTGATTCGGGTATTTTATCGGAGTGGCGAGGGGTTACCGGACCCCCCCCCCCCGGGGGAACTATTGGGCCTACATGGGCCTTAGTGGAGAGAGAGGAGGGCCACAAGGGGTGCCCGCCATGGCAGTCTGAACTGGACTAGGTGAGGGGGCGGCGGCCCCCCTTTCCCTCTCCCTGTCCCACTCCTTCCTTTTCCCTCCGGTGAAGAAAGGAAAAGGGGGGGGGGGGGCAAATCCTACTAGGAGCAGAGTCCTAGTAGGACTCCCCCCATGGTGCGCCCCTCCTGTCCGGCCTCCTCCTCCTCCCCTCCTTTATATACAGGTGCAGGGGGCACCCCATAGCACATCAATTGTTCTCCGGTCATAGTATCGTAGTGCTTAGGCGAAGCCCTGCGCGGATCACATCACCATCACTGTCGCCACGCCGTCGTGTTGATGGAACTCTCCCTCGACCCTCTGCTGGACCAAGAGTTCGAGGGTCGTCATCGAGCTGAACATGTGCTGAACTCGGAGGTGCTGTACGTTCGGTACTTGATCGGTTGGATCGCGAAGACGTTCGACTACATCAACCGCGTTAACCTAACGCTTCCACTTTTGGTCTACGAGGGTACGTGGACACACTCTCCCCCTCTCATTGCTATGCATCTCCTAGATAGATCTTGCGTGATCGTAGGAACTTTTTTGAAATTGCATGCTACGCTCCCCAATAGTGGCATCCGAGTCAGGTCTATGCGTAGATGATATGCACGAGTAGAACACAAAGAGTTGTGGGCGATAATAGTCATAATGCTTACCACCAATGTCTTATTTTGATTCGGCTATTGTTGGATGAAGCGGCCCGAACTAACATTACATGACCATGTTCATGAGACCGGTTCTACCGACGCGCTTTTGCACACAAGTGGCTGGCGGGTGTCAGTTTCTCCAACTTTAGTTGAATCGAATTTGACTACGACTGGTCCTTGTTGAAGGTTAAATCAGCACACTTGACGAAAAATCATTGTGGTTTTGATGCGTAGGTAAGAACGGTTCTTGCTAGAAGCCCGTAGCAGCCACGCAAAACTTGCAACAACAAAGTAGAGGACGTCTAACTTGTTTTTGCAGGGCATGTTATGATGTGATATGGTCAAGACATGATGTGACATAAGTTATTGTATGAGATGATCATGTTTTGTAGAAGTTATCGGCAACTGGCAGGAGCCTTATGGTTGTCGTTTTATTGTATGAAATGCAATCGCCATGTAATTGATTTACTTTATCACTAAGCGGTAGCGATAGTCGTAGAAGCAATAGTTGGCGAGACGACAATGACGCTACGATGGAGATCAAGGTGTCAAGCCGGTGACGATGGAGATCATGACGGTGCTTTGGAGATGGAGATCAAAGGCACAAGATGATGATGGCCATATCATGTCACATATTTTGATTGCATGTGATGTTTATCTTTTTATGCATCTTATTTTGCTTAGTATGGCAGTAGCATTATGAGATGATCCCTCACTAAATTTCAAGATATAAGTGTTCTCCCTGAGTATGCATTGTTGCTACAGTTCGTCGTGCCGAGACACCACGTGATGATCGGGTGTGATAAGCTCTATGTTCGCATATAACAGGTGCAAGCCAGTTTTGCACGTGTAGAATACTCGGGTTAAACTTGACAAGCCTAGCATATGCAGATATGGCCTCGGAACACTGAGACCGAAAGGTCGAACGTGAATCATATAGTAGATATTATCAACATAGAGATGTTCACCATTGAAAACTACTCCATCTCACGTGATGATCGGACATGGTTTAGTTGATATGGATCACGTGATCATTTGGATGACTAGAGGGATGTCTATCTAAGTGGGAGTTCTTAAGTAATATGATTAACTGAACTTTAATTTATCATGAACTTAGTCCTGATAGTTTTTCTTCATATCTATGTTGTTGTAGATCAATGGCCCGTGCTACCGTTTCCTTGAATTTTAATGCGTTCCTAGAGAAAGCTAAGTTGAAAGATGATGGTAGCAACTACACGGAATGGGTCTATAATTTGAGGATTATCCTCATTGCTGCACAGAAGAATTACGTCCTGGTAGCACCGCTAGGTGCAAGACCCGCTGTAGGAGAAACTTCGGACGTTATGAACGTCTGGCAGACTAAAGCTGATGACTACTCGATAGTTCAGTGTGACATGCTTTACGACTTAGAATCGGGACTTCAAAGACGTTTTGAACATCATGGAGCATATGCGATGTTCCAAGAGTTCAAGTTAATATTTCAAGCAAATGCCCGAGTTGAGAGATATGAAGTCTCCAACAAGTTCTATAGCTGCAAGATGGAGGAGAACAGTTCTGTCAATGAACACATACTCAGAATGTCTAGGGTACCATAACCACTTGACTCAGCTAGGAGTTAATATTCCTGATGATAGTTTCATTGACAAAGTTCTTCAATCACTGCTACCAATCTATAAAGGCTTCGTGATGAACTATAATATGCAAGGGATGGAAAAGACAATTCCCGAGCTCTTCATGATGCTTAAAGCTGCAGAGGTAGAAATCAAGAAGGAGCATCAAGTGTTGATGGTAAACAAGACCACTAGTTTCTAGAAAAAGGACAAAGGGAGGAAGGGGAACTTCAAGAAGAATAGCAATCAAGTTGCTGCTCCCGGGAAGAAGCCCAAGTCTGGACCTAAGCCTGAAACTGAGTGCTTCTACTGCAAAGGGACTGGTCACTGGAAGCGGAACTGCCCCAAGTATTTGGCGGATAAGAAGGATGGCAAAGTGAAAGGTATATTTGATATACATGTTATTTATGTGTACCTTACTAATGCTCGTAGTAGTGCCTGGGTATTTGATACTGGTTTTGTTGCTCATATTTGCAACTCGAAACAGGGGCTACGGATTAAACGAATATTGGCTAAGGACGAGGTGATGATGCGCGTCGGAAATGGTTCCAAGGTCGATGTGATCGCCGTCAGCACACTACCTCTACATCTACCTTCGGGATTAGTTTTAGACCTGAATAATTGTTATTTGGTGCCAGCGTTAAGCATAAACATTATATCTGGATCTTGTTTTATGCGAGATGATTATTCATTTAAATCAAAGAATAATGGTTGTTCTATTTATGTGATTAATATCTCTTATGGTCATGCACCCTTGATGAGTGGTCTATTTTTGTTGAATCTCGATCATAGTGATACACATTCATAATATTGAAGCCAAAAGATGCAAAGTTAATAATGATAGTGCAACTTATTTGTGGCACTGCCGTTTAGGTCATATCGGTGTAAAGCGCATGAAGAAACTCCATGCTGATGGGCTTTTGGAATCACTTGATGCTTGTGAACCATGCCTCATGGGCAAGATGACTAAGACTCCGTTCTCCGGAACAATGGAGCGAGCCACTGACTTATTGGAAATAATACATACTGATGTATGCGGTCCGATGAGTGTTGAGGCTCGCGACGGGTATCGTTATTTTCTAACCTTCACAGATGATTTGAGCAGATATGGGTATATCTACTTAATGAAACATAAGTCTGAAACATTTGAAAAGTTCAAAGAATTTCAGAGTGAAGTGGAAAATCATCGTAACAAGAAAATAAAGTTTCTACGATCTGATCATGGAGGTGAATATTTGAGTTACGAGTCTGGTCTTCATTTGAAACAATGTGGAATAGTTTTGCAACTCACGCCACCTGGAACACCACATCGTATTGGTGTGTCTGAACGTCGTAATCGTACTTTATTAGATATGGTGCGATATATGATGTCTCTTACCGATTTACCACTATCGTTTTGGGGTTATGCTTTAGAGATGGCTGCATTCACGTTAAATAGGGCACCATCTAAATCCGTTGAGACGACACCATATGAATTGTGGTTTGGCAAGAAACCTAAGCTGTCGTTTCTTAAAGTTTTGGGCTGTGATGCTTATGTGGAAAAACTTCAACCTGATAAGCTTGAACCCAAATCAGAGAAATGCATCTTCATAGGATACCCAAAGGAAACTGTTGGGTACACCTTCTATCGCAGATCCGAAGGCAAGATATTCGTTGCTAAGAATGGATCCTTTCTAGAGAAGGAGTTTCTCTTGAAAGAAGAGAGTGGGAGGAAAGTAGAACTTGATGAGATAATTGTACCTTCTCCCGAATTGGAAAGTAGTTCATCACAGAAATCAGTTCCAGTGATTCCTACACCAATTAGTGAGGAAGCTAATGATGATGATCATGAAACTTCAGATCAAGTTACTACCGAACCTCATAGGTCAACCAGAGTACGGTCCGCACCAGAGTGGTACGGTAATCTTGTTCTAGAAGTCATGTTACTAGACCATGACGAACCTACGAACTATGAGGAAGCGATGATGAGCCCAGATTCCGCGAAATGGCTTGAGGCCATGAAATCTGAGATGGGATCCATGTATGAGAACAAAGTATGGACTTTGGTTGACTTGCTCGATGATCGACAAGCCATAGAGAATAAATGGATCTTCAAAAAGAAGACTGACGCTGACGGTAATGTTACTGTCTACAAAGCTCGACTTGTTGCAAAAGGTTTTTGACAAGTTCAAGGAGTTGACTATGATGAGACCTTCTCACCCGTAACGATGCTTAAGTCTGTCCGAATCATGTTAGCAATTGTCGCATTTTATGATTATGAAATTTGGCGAATGGATGTCAAAACCGCATTCCTTAATGGATTTCTTAAAGAATAGTTGTATATGATGCAACCAGAAGGTTTTGTCGATCCTAAAGGTACTAACAAAGTGTGCAAGCTCTGGCGATCCATTTATGGACTGGTGCAAGCCTCTCGGAGTTGGAATATACGCTTTGATAGTGTGATCAAAGCATATGGTTTTATACAGACTTTTGGAGAGGCCTGTATTTACAAGAAAGTGAGTGGGAGCTCTGTAGCATTTCTGATATTATATGTGGATGACATATTGTTGATTGGAAATAGTACAGAATCTCTGGATAGCATAAAAGGATACTTGAATAAGAATTTTTCAATGAAAGACCTCGGTGAAGCTGCTTATACATTGGTCATCAAGATCTATAGAGATAGATCAAGACGCTTAATTGGACTTTCACAAAGCACATACCTTGATAAAGTTTTGAAGAAGTTCAAAATGGATCAGTAAAAGAAAGGGTTCTTGCCTGTGTTACAAGGTGTGAAGTACAAGGTGTGAAGTCGAGTCAAACTCAATGCCTGACCACTGCAGAAGATAGAGAGAAAATGAAAGTCATTCCCTATGCCTCAGCCATAGGTTATATCATGTATGCAATGATGTGTACCAGACCTGATGTGAGCCTTGCTATAAGTTTAGCAAGGAGGTACCAAAGTAATCCAGGAGTGGATCTGAAAGTGCTAGTGATCGACTAGAGGGGGGGTGAATAGGCGATTTTTATGAAAGTCTTCAAAACATGTAAGTTTCGAAGACAAACAATAGAAATAAACCTATTATCATGCAGCGGAAGGTAGACTACACTAGGCAAACCATAGTCATGTATTCAATGAAGTGAAAGCACAATGACAAATAACAGCTAGGCAGTAAGGATCAGGTAGGAAGATGTTGAGAAGCCAATCAGTACACGTAATCACTCAGTGAAGTCGAACGGTGATGCTATCGTACAATGACTTCACAAGAACCAACAGTAAGTAAAGGGAAGGGAAGGATGAAACCAGTGACTCGTTGAAGACAATGATTTGTTGGACCAGTTCCAGTTGCTGTGACAACTGTACGTCTGGTTAGGGAGGCTGAGATTCAACTCAGAAGACCTCGTCTTCACCTTATTCCCCTTGAGCTAAGGACACCCAGTCCTCGCCCAATCACTCTGGTAAGTCTTCAAGGTAGACTTCCAAACCTTCACAGACTTCGTTCACCGGCGATCCACAATGACTCTTCGATGCTCAAAACGTGACACCTAACCGGCTGGAGGATTCACAGTCCTCAAGTGTAATAAGTCTTCAGATCACACAAACAAGAAGACTTAAGTGATGCCTAACACTCTTTGGCTCTGGGTGGTTAGGGCTTTATCCTCTCAAGGAATTCTCTCTCAAAGGCTTCGAGGTGGGTTGCTCTCAAACGACAAAAGCCGTACTTTAACTCTGAGCAGCCAACCGTTTATGGTTGTAGGGGGTGGGCTATTTATAGCCACTAGGCAACCCGACCTGATTTGTCCAAAATGACCCTAGGTCACTAAGGAACTGACACGTGTTCCAATGGTCAGATTTCAAACACACACGTCAACTTTACTTGGGCTACAAGCAAAGCTGACTTGTCCAACTCTGAACAAGATTCGCTCTCATAGTCTTCACTTGAAGACATAGGATTTTGGCTAAGCATCACTTCAGTCATTCTGACTGGTTTTCTTGGACCCCACTTAACAGTACAGTGGTTCCTATGACTCAACAAAGAAGAAAAAGAACTACGAAAGATCTAAGTCTTCGCGCTCCATAGTCTCATGCGATGTCTTCTCTTGTCATAGTCTTCAAGGTGAATGTCTTCACTTACCACCTTTGACTTCAATGTCTTCATACATTTTTAGGGGTCATCTCTGGTAGGAAAATCGAATCAATGGGGGACCTCTACCTGTGTTATCCTGCAATTCTCACAAACACATTAGTCCCTCAACTAGGTTTGTCGTCAACACTCCAAAACCAACTAGGGGTGGCACTAGATGCACTTACAATCTCGCCCTTTTTGGTGATTGATGACAAACTAGTTGAAGTTTTCAACGGGGAATATAATATGTGAAATTGTAAAGGACAAGGAATTGTCTTCATAAGTTGCAAGGGCTCCCCCTAAAGATGTGCATATAAGTAATTTGCTTTTGGAATGCAAATGCACATGGCAGGTTGTACTTGTGGAGATCCTCTTCAACTTATGATGACAATTCATCATGCATGAAGGGTATGTGAAGATAATGACATGCATAATGAAAAATGGACGTCTGCAAAATGATCTAAGTGCGGAATTTATCGTCGCACATGCGGGATTTATCATCGCATCACAAAATAGCAAATAAGTAGCAGACGACCATCGAGTTTAAGTGTTACAACTCAAAGAACCAAATGTATCAAAGCGAGAGTTGTAAACACTAGGCAAAACATAAAGTAACCGCCCATATGGACCCGCTTGAAGACTATCAAACTCATATGCTTCTCCCCCTTTTGTCAGTGAGGACCAAAAAGGTTTGAAGACATAGAGCAGCTACTGGTTCCCATGAAGAGTAGGTGAAGCAGCAGGGTCATCGGTGGTGTTCGGCGGTGCAGAAGAATTTGGGGCAGTGTCGAGGCATGCAGAAGTAGGGGGCGGTGAAGTGGCATCATCTTTGTCCTCGATCACTCTAGCATTCACAGTTGCCGCAGAGGAAGAGAACTCAGAGTCTTCAAGAGATGGAGTTCGTCGCAGCACAGTCCTTCGGGGAGGTGTGGAGTCAAACTTGAAACGTTCAGAGAAGCCATCCTCTTGAAGATCATCCTCAGAACACATAAGCGTCAGCCCTTTCCATGTACGGCGACAGGTTTCATGGGCAACAAAGGCATTCTTGGTGGCAAGATTGCGAATGCGGTTGACATCCACCAAGAGGCTGTGCATTTGGCTCTTCAGCCAGTCATAATGCCTATCCTGTTTCTGATGAAGAGCAACCAGAAGCTCTCGGTCATTGAGAACACGAGATCGCTTCTTGGGTCGATGGTCAATAGTGCTTTCAGTGGCTTTAGTAAGGGCACGATGAGGTGCACGTGTAGTACCAGCCAGAGGATAAACACGAGTGACTGCTTCAACTCCTTCAATGTTCTGAGTGAAACTTTGATGCTCCGCATTCTGAAGACTAAGAGGTTCCTTTGCAGGATCTGGATAAATGGCTTCAACGGACATATCCACATCGGGCAGAAAGATCCGATGATTGCGAGCAGATGACTGATATGAGATAGCTGAGTGGAGTTTAATCAGCCACATTATCCATGGAGCATAGAACTTCAAGCCAAAAAGATCAGATCCTGATGCAGCAAGTTGGCGAATGAAGAAGTCTTGTGCATTGAAGCAGTTGCCATGGAGAATATAGAAGACCAAAGTCTTCATTGCACCTTCCAGTTTTGTATGTGGAGAATGTCCTTTGATGGGCCAGAGAGTTCGTCGTAGAATGTGATAGATAGTCCTTGGCAGATACTCCAGGTCTTCAACAAAGAACTCCTTAGGATATGCAGCATCTTGTGGCAAAGGCTTCATCATACTGAGCATCTGACTCATGTTCGGTTCAGGCTTGTGAAAGATGCTCTCCATAGCTTCACTGTGAAGCTGACAGCCAGGTTCATAGAGATCTCCAGGAGTGGGCAGACCAATGAGCTCAATGATATCAAAGGCTTTGGCTTCGTGATGAACATTTCCTGTCATCCACTAGACACATTAGTCCCTCAACTAGGTTTGTCGTCAATACTCCAAAACCAACTAGGGGTGGCACTAGATGCACTTACAGGATCACTGGACAGAGGTCAAGAACATCCTAAAATACCTGAAAACGACTAAGGATATGTTTCTCATTTATGGAGGTGACAAAGAGTTTATCGTAAATGGTTACTTCGATGCAAGCTTTGACACTGATTCGGATGACTCAAAGTCGCAAACCGGATACGTATTTATATTGAATGGTGGAGCTATAAGTTGGTGCAGTTCCAAGCAGAGCGTCGTGGCGGGATCTACATGTGAAGCGGAGTACATAGCTGCTTCGGAAGCAGCAAATGAAGGAGTCTCGATGAAGGAGTTCATATCCAATCTAGGTGTAATACCTAGTGCATCGGGTCTAATGAAAATCTTTTGTGACAATACTGGAGCAATTGCCTTAGCGAAGTAATCCAAATTTCACAAGAGAACCAAACACATCAAGAGACCCTTCAATTCCATCCACGATCAAGTCAAGGAGGGAGACATAGATATTTGCAAGATACATACGGATCTGGATGTTGCAGACCCATTGAGTAAGCCTCTTCCATGAACAAAACATGATCATCACCAAGACTCCATGGGTGTGCTACCTCTTGAGCATGCGTTGGTTTTCTCTTCAAGAGGAAAGGGTGATGCAGCAAAGTAGCGTAAGTATTTCCCCCAGTTTTTGAGAACCAAGGTATTAATCCAGTAGGAGACTACATGGAAATCGCCTAGTACCCGCACAAACAATCAAGAACCTTGCAACCAACGCGATAAAGGGGTTGTCAATCCCTTCACTGCCACTTGCGAAAGTGAGATCCGATAAAGATAATAAGATAAATATTTTTGGTATTTTTATTGTATAGATTGAAAAGTAAAGATTGCAAAATAAATAGTAAACTAGAATTATAGATTCGAAACTTATATGGTGTAAAGTAGACCCGGGGTCCATAGGTTTCACTAGTGGCTTCTCTCAAGATAGCATATATTACGGTGGGTGAACAAATTACAGTCGAGCAATTGATAGAAAAGCGCATAGTTATGGAATATCTAGGCATGATCATGAGGCCTCACGTCCGTGTCAAGTAGACCGAAACGATTCTGCATCTACTAATATTACTCCACACATCGATCACTATCTAGCATGCATCTAGAGTATTAAGTTCATAAGAACAGAGTAACACATTAGGCAAGATGACATGATGTAGAGGGATAAACTCAAGCAATATGATATAAACCCCATCATTTTATCCTCGATGGAAACAATACAATACGTGTTGGTTCCCTTTTTGTCACTAGGATCGAGCACCACAAGATTGAACCCAAAGCTAAGCACTTCTCCCATTGCAAGAAAGATCAATTTAGTAGGCCAAACTAAACCAATAATTCGAAGATACTTGCAAAGGTATCAAATCATGCATATAAGAATTCAGAGAAGAATCAAATATTGTTCATAGATAATCTTGATCATAAACCCACAATTCATCGGATCTCGGCAAACACACCGCAAAAAGTATTACATTGAATAGATCTCCAAGAACATCGAGGAGAACTTTGTATTGAGAACCAAAGAGAGAGAAAAAGCCATCTAGCTCATAACTATGGACCCGAAGGTCTATGGTAAACTACTCACACATCATCGGAGAGGCTATGGTGTTGATGTAGAAGCCCTCCGTGATCGAATCCCCCTCCGGCAGATCGCCGGAAAAGGCCCCAAGATGGGATCTCACGGGTACAGAAGGTTGCTGCGATGGAAAAGTGGTTTCGTGGCTCCCCTGGATGTTTTCATGGTATAAGAGTATATATAGGCGAAAGAAGTAGGTCGGTGGAGCTCTGTGGGGCCCACGAGGGTGGGGGCGTGCCTACCCCCCTGGGCGCACCCCTACCTCGTGGAAGCTTCGTAGACTTCCAGACTTGTACTCCAAGTCTCCCGGGTGACGTTTGTTCCAAGAAAGATCCTCGCGAAGGTTTCGTTCCGTTTGATATTCCTTTTCTGCGAAACACTGAAATAGGCAAACAACAATCTGCACTGGGCCTTCGGTTAATAGGTTAGTCCCAAAAATAATATAAAAGTGCATAATAAAGCCCATTAAACATCCAAAACAGATAATATAATGGCATGGAACAATAAAAAATTATAGATACATTGGAGACGTATCAAGCACCCCCAAGCTTAATTCTTGCTCGTCCTTGAGTAAGTAAATGATAAAAACAGAATTTTTGATGTGGAATGCTACCTAACATAATTTTCAATGTAATTCTCTTTTATTGCGGCATGAATGTTTTAGATCCAAAAGATTCTAGACAGAAGTTTAATATTGACATAAAAATAATAATACTTCAAGCATGCTAACCAAGCAATTGTGTCTTATCAAAATAACATAGCCAAAGAAATCTTATACCTACAAAATCATATAGTTTGGCCATGCTTCATTTTCGTCACACAAAATGCTCCCATCATGCACAACCCCGATGACAAGCCAAGCAATTGTTTCATACTTAGCCTTTTCAAACTCTTTCAACTTTCACGCAATATATGAGCGCGAGCCATGGACATAACACTATGGGTGGAATAGAATATGATGATGGAGGTTGTGTGAGAAGACAAAAAAGGAGAAAGTCTCACATTGACGTAGCTAATCAACGAGCTATGGAGATGCCCATCAATTGATGTCAATGCAAGGAGTAGGGATTGCCATGCAACGGATACACTAGAGCTATAAATATATGAAAGCTCAACAAAAAGAAACTAAGTGGGTGTGCACCCAACTTGCTTGCTCACAAACACCTAGGGCATTTTGAGGAAGCCCATCATTGGAATATACAAGCCAAGTTCTATAATGAAAAAATCCCACTAGTATATGAAAGTGACAAAATAAGAGACTCTCTATCATGAAGATCATGGTGCTACTTTGAAGCACAAGTGTGGAAAAAGGATAGTAACATTGCCCCTTCTCTCTTTTTCTCTCATTTTTTATTTGGGCCATTTATCTCTCTTTTTTATGGCCTCTTTTTTTCGTTCGGAATCTCAGCCCGACTTATGGGGGAATCATAGTCTCCATCATCCCTTCCTCACATGGGACAATGCTCTAATAATGAAAATCGTCACACTTTTATTTACTTACAACTCAAGAATTACAACTCGATACTTAGAACAAAATATGACTCTATGTGAATACCTCCGACGGTGTACCAGGATGTGCAATGAATCAAGAGTGACATGTATGAAAGAATTATGAAGGTGGCTTTGCCACAAATACGATGTCAACTTCATGATCATGCAAAGCAATATGACAATGATGGAGCGTGTCATAATAAACAGAAGGTGGAAAGTTGCATGGAAATATATCTCGGAATGGCTATGGAAATGCCATAATAGGTAGGTATGGTGGCTGTTTTGAGGAAGATATAAGGAGGCTTATGTGTGATAGAGCGTATCATATCACGGGGTTTGGATGCACCAGCAAAGTTTGCACCAACTCTCGAGGTGAGAAAGGGCAATGCACGGTACCGAAGAGGCTAGCAATGATGGAATGGTGAGAGTGCGTATAATCCATGTACTCAACATTAGTCATAAAGAACTCATACTTATTGCAAAAATCTACAAGTCATCAAAACCAAGCAGTACGCGCATCCTCCTAGGGGTATAGATTGGTAGGAAAAGACCATCACTCGTCCCCAACTGCCACTCATAAGGAAAGCAATCAAAGAACACCTCATGCTTCAAATTTGTCACACAACGTTTACCATACGTGCATGCTACGGGACTTGCAAACTTCAACACAAGTATTTCTCAATTCCATAATTACTCAACTAGCACGACTCTAATATTACCATCTTTATATCTCAAAACAACTATCAAGTATCAAACTTCTCATAGTATTTAATGCACTCTATATGAAAGTTTTTATTATACCCATCCTGGATGCCTATTATATTAGGACTAATTTTATAGCCAAAGCAAATTACCATGTTGTTCTAAAAGACTCTCAAAATAATATAAGTGAAGCATGAGAGATCAATAATTTCTATAAAATAAAACCACCACAGTGCTCTAAAAAGGTATAAGTGAAGCACTAGAGCAAAATTATATAGCTCAAAAGATATAAGTGAAGCACATAGAGTATTCTAATAAATTCCGATTCATGTGTGTCTCTCCAAAAGGTGTGTACAGCAAGGATGAGTGTGGTAAACTAAAAAGCAAAGACTCAAATCGTACAAGACGCTCCAAGCAAAACACATATCATGTGGTGAATAAAAATATAGCCTCAAGTAAAGTTATCAATAGATGAAGACGAAAGAGGGGATGCCTTCCGGGGCATCCCCAAGCTTAGGCTTTTGGTTGTCCTTGAATTTTACCTTTGGGTGCCTTGGGCATCCCCAAGCTTAGTCTCTTACCACTCCTTATTCCAAAATCCATCAAGTCTTTACCCAAAAACTTGAAAACTTCACAACACAAAACTCAACAGAAAATCTCATGAGCTCCGTTAGTATAAGAAAACAAACCACCACTTTAAGGTACTTGTAGCGACCAGACCTCAAACGGTCTGATCTCTGTGCTCAGGTGTCATCCCTGGATCAGTAATGCTGACACCACACAATACTTGGAGGATTTATAACAAAGTAGCAATCACACACTTATTACATCGAGTGTCTCAATTGAGAACTTATTACAATAAATATGGCTTAAGGCCATCTAATAACTATAACAGCGGAAAGCTTGGAAGATAAGTGAGTCCATCAACTCCAACGGCATCACTGAGTATAGAACCACGACCTAAAAACTCCTTAATCATCGCCTGAAAAGTCTGCAACATTAACATTGCAGCCCGAAATGGGTCAGCACATGGAATATGCTGGCAAGGTAACACATAGAGAGTAATGGAATGAAACAGCTATACTATATGCATATTTGGCTAGTGGAAAGCTCTATGTTTACAGTTTTGCATAAAGCCAATTTTTCCCTACTGTAAAGGAATAAATTTTATTTAACTATCATGGTAGTTGTTAAACATTGAGAATGGTTGACAGCATCCTCAATCCCAATTAAGCATCATTATTAACAAAACCCAACAAAATTAATTTAGAGTAACATGTTGAGATTCACATGATAATCCAAGTACTAGATACTCAAGTTGTCCATAACCGGGGACACGGCTAACCATGATTAGTTTATACACTCTGCAGAGGTTTGCGCACTTTTCCCCACAAGACTCGATCGCCTCCGTTTGGTTTCTCGCACTACATGGTGTTTGAGAAGACGGATGACCGAGACACAATCTTTCGGAAGCGCTAGCACCTTACGATGGATAGACCGTTACACCTACTTTGCCCTACGTCTACTAGTCTACCCTGTAAGAGTTCGCACGACTTAATCAACTATGCTAGAGCCCATAATAGCTTGTGGCTGCACATGGAAGTTTCTAGTATGAAAAATCTCATGATCCCTTTGGGCCTGGGTGGCGGTCCATAAAGAAAAACAGGCAATCCTGGAATATCCAGGTACCTCAGTCCACCCAGATGTGTGTTTAAGTTGCCACCTTAGATAAACCATTAAATTAACAAACTCACATCTGTCATGGATATCACTCACCCAATCCACGTCTACTAGCATAGCATGGCATAATAGGCAAACGTAGAAGTAACTCCCAAAGGTTTGATAATACAACAGGTAATAGGTACTACCTCAACTACTTCCCATCCCACAATTTAATTAGCTCCTAATCATGCAAATGTTTGAGGATTGATCTAATGCAATAAAACTGGGTAGTAGGAGGTATGATCAAAGTGTTACTTGCCTTGCTGATGATCCGCAAAACCTAGAGATTCAAAGTAACAGGCGGCACACTCCGGGTATTCTATCGCAGACAAACAAACAATCATACAATAAGTATTCATCTAATGCACAGGTAAAACTCAAATAAGAGATCTAACCAGAAGGTTCAACTTAAGAACTCCGGTTTGCAAAAAGAATCAAATCAAACGAAGCAACGAAAGTCAAACGGCAAAAGAAACAGGCTTCATTTACTATTCTGGATCTAGGGCAATTTTTACAGTGGCAAAAACTTGTTTAAGTTGGTTTAACGGATAGAGGGTTTCGAGATGAAACTCCAGGCGCTTGAATCGCCTGAATCCGATAAACAAGCGAAAAGTTATACTAAAACGAAAATCGGATCAGGAATCGCGATCAGAGAAATCGCGGATTAAATCTGAGAAAAAAGAAAAACGACGAACGTTCGCTAGAACGAACGAACGGACGAACGCTCGCTATTTAAATAAATCGGGAAAAAAACGATCTATTTAAAAAAACAGAAAAAATCCGAACGGTTTTTCTCTAAAAAAACGACGCGCGGATCGAGGCAACCTCGGGTGGCGGGTCGGCGACGGCGGCGGCTTCGGCGGCGGCGGTGGCGCACGGATCGAGGCGCGGCTAGGGTTAGGGTTGGCAGCGGCGGGCTTTGGGCTGGGGCGGCTCGGGCGGTGGCTATTTAAAGGCTGCCCCCGGGCGGAGTCCCGCTCGGGTATGGCCCGGAGTCGGTTCGCGTTTTTTTTAAAATAATTACGCGCAGAAAAACAAATAAAAGAAATACTAAACGGACTCCAAAAATCCGAAAATAAATTTTCCCGGGCTTCTAGAATCAAGCCGCACAAGGTGAACATTTATTTGGGGCCTAAATGCAATTTTGAAAATGTACGTTTTTCCTAAATTCAAATAAAATACCGAAAAACTCCGAAATAAAATCTTATTTGATTTTATTATTAAATCCTCAATATTTCTTTATTTTGGGAAAGTCATTTTATTCCCTCTCTCATATTTTTATAATAGAAATAATTGATGATAAAATAATTAAAATCAAATGATCCTATTCTCAAAATTCGAGAAAACTCAAATATGAAAATAATGAAATCGCCAACTCTCGCTGTGGGTCCTTGAGTTGCGTAGAATTTCTAGGATCAAAGCCAAAGGCAAAAAAAAATTATGATATGCAATGATGAGCTAATGTATAACATTCCAAATTAAAAATTTGGGATGTTACAGTACTGTAATGAACTCATTCTTTATTTATATTGGTGTAAACCTATTGTATTCCAACTTCTCTATGGTTCATGCCCCCCGATACTAGCAATATATTCATCAAAATAAGCAAACAACACGCGAAAAACAGAATCTGTCAAAAACAGAACAGTCTGTAGCAATCTGTAGGTTTCGAATACTTCTGTATCTCCAAAAATTCTTAAAAATTAGGAAATCCTAAATAATTTCTATATTGATCTACTTCTGTTGGAATTGGTATTTTATCGCTCTCTGGTAAAAAACAAAAATTATTCTCGTGAGCACATACTTTCTGTTTTTAGCAAGATCAAACAACAATCATCCAAGAAGATCCTAAAGGCTTTACTTGGCACAAACACTAATTAAAACATAAAAACACAATCATAATAGAGGATAGATTATTTATTTATTACTAAACAGGAAAAAAACCAAGGAATAAAAATAAAATTGGGTTGACTCCCAACAAGCGCTATCATTTAACGCCCCTAGCTAGGCATAAAAACAAGAATAGATCTAGGTATTGTCATCTTTGGTATGCAATCCATAAGTGGCTCTCATAATAGATTCATAAGGTAATTTAATTTTATTTCTAGGAAAGTGTTCCATGCCCTTCCTTAATGGAAATTGGAATCTAGTATTTACTTCTTCATATCAATAATTGCACCAATCGTTCTAAGGAAAGGTCTACCAAGAATATTAGGACATGTAGGATTGCAATCTATATCAAGAACGCTGAAATCTACGGGCACATAATTCCTATTTGCAACAATAAGAACATCATTAATCCTTCCCATAGGTTTCTTAATGGTGGAATCCGCAAGATGCAAATTTAAAGAACAATCATCAAATTCACAGAAACCTAACACATCGCACAAAGTTTTTGGAATCATGGAAACACTAGCACCCAAATCACATAAATCATAGCATTCATGATCTTTAATCATAATTTTAATAGTAGGTTCCCACTCATCATAAAGTTTTCTAGGGATAGAAACTTCTAATTCAAGTTTTTCTTCATAAGATTGCATTAAAGCATCAACAATATGCTTAGTAAAAGCTTTATTTTGATCATGAGCATGAGGAGAATTTAACACGGATTGCAACAAGTAAATACAATCTATCAAAGAACAATTATCATAATTAAATTCCTTGAAATCCAAAATAGTGGGTTCATTGCTATGTAAAGTTTTGACCTCTTCAATCCCACTTTTACCAATTTTTGCACCAAGATCTAAAAACTCTGAATCATTGGGACGCCTTTTAACTAAAGTTGACTCATCTCCAGTCCCATATTTATCAAGATTCATATTGGCAAATAAAGATTTAATAGGAGACTGATGTCTACTACACAACCTTCTTCTTGTAGACGTTGTTGGGCCTCCAAGTGCAGAGGTTTCTAGGACAGTAGCAAATTTCCCTCAAGTGGATGACCTAAGGTTTATCAATCCGTAGGAGGCGTAGGATGAAGATGGTCTCTCTCAAGCAACCCTGCAACCAAATAACAAAGAGTCTCTTGTGTCCCCAACACACCCAATACAATGGTAAATTGTATAGGTGCACTAGTTCGGTGAAGAGATGGTGATACAAGTGCAATATGGATGGTAGATAATGGTTTTTGTAATCTGAAAATATAAAAACAGCAAGGTAACTAATCATAAAAGTGAGTGTAAACGGTGTTGCAATGTGTTGAAACAAGGCCTAGGGTTCATACTTTCACTAGTGCAAGTTCTCTCAACAATAATAACATAATTGGATCATATAACTATCCCTCAACATGCAACAAAGAGTCACTCCAAAGTCACTAATAGCAAAGAACAAATGAAGAGATTATGGTAGGGTATGAAACCACCTCAAAGTTATCCTTTCTGATCTATCTATTCAAGAGTCCGTAGTAAAATAACACGGAGCTATTCTTTCCGTTCAATCTATCATAGAGTTCGTACTAGAATAACACTGCTACCTCTTTTAGCACTGCGTTGGTTTTCCCTGAAGAGGAAGGGATGATGCAACAAAGTAGCTTAAGTATTTCCCTCAGTTTTTGAGAACCAACGTATCAATCCAGTAGGAGGCTACGCGCGAGTCCCTGGTACCTGCACAAAACAAATAAATCCTCACAACCAATGCAAATAGGGGTTGTCAATCCCTATAGGGCCACTTACAAGAGTGAGATCTGATAGATATGATAATATAATATTTTTGATATTTTTATGATAAAGATGCAAAGTAAAATAAAGGCAAAGTAAATGGCAAAGTAAATGACTAAGTAGTAGGAGATTGATATGATAAAGATAGACCCGGGGGCCATAGGTTTCACTAGTGGCTTCTCTTGAGAGCATAAGTATTCTATGGTGGGTGAACAAATTACTGTTGAGCAATTGATAGAATTGAGCATAGTTATGAGAATATCTAGGTATGATCATGTATATAGGCATCACGTCCGAGACAAGTAGACCGACTCCTGCCTGCATCTACTACTATTACTCCACTCATCGACCGTTATCCAGCATGCATCTAGAGTATTAAGTTAAAAACAGAGTAACGCCTTAAGCAATATGACATGATGTAGAGGGATAGACTCATGCAATATGAAGAAAACCCCATCTTGTTATCCTCGATGGCAACAATACAATACGTGCCTTGCTGCCCTTACTGTCACCGGGAAAGGACACTGCAAGATTGAACCCAAAGCTAAGCACTTCTCCCATTGCAAGAAAGATCAATCTAGTAGGCCAAACCAAACTGATAATTCAAAGAGACTTGCAAATATAACCAATCATACATAAAAGAATTCAGAGAAGATTCAAATATTATTCATAGATAGACTTGATCATAAACCCACAATTCATCGATCTCAACAAACACACCGCAAAAAGAAGATTACATCGAATAGATCTCCACAAGAGAAGGGGAGAACATTGTATTGAGATCCAAAAAGAGAGAAGAAGCCATCTAGCTACTAACTATGGACCCGTAGGTCTGAGGTAAACTACTCACACTTCATCGGAGGGGCTATGGTGTTGATGTAGAAGCCCTCTGTGATCGATGCCCCCTCCGGTGGAGCTCCGGAACAGGCCCCAAGATGGGATCTCGTGGATACAAAAAGTTACGGCGATGGAATTAGGGTTTTGGCTCCGTCTCTGATCATTTGAGGGTACGTGGGTATATATAGGAGGAAGAAGTACGTCGGTGGAGCAACAGGGGGCCCATGAGGGTGGAGGGCGCGCTTGGGGGGTAGGCGCGCTCCCCTACCTCGTGGCCTCCTGTTACGTGTCTTGACGTAGGGTCCAAGTCTCCTGAGTTGTATTCAATGAGAAAATCACGTTCCCGAAGGTTTCATTCTGTTTGGACTCCGTTTGATATTCCTTTTCTTCGAAACCCTAAAACAGGCAAAAAACATCAATTCTGGGCTGGGCCTCCGGTTAATAGGTTAGTCCCAAAATTAATATAAAAGTGGAAAATAAAGCCCAATAATGTCCAAAATAGTAGCTAATATAACATGGAGCAATCAAAAATTATAGATACGTTGGAGACGTATCAAGCATCCCCAAGCTTAATTCCTGCTCGTCCTTGAGTAGGTAAATGATAAAAACAGAATTTTTGATGCGGAGTGCTACTTGGCATAATTTTAATGTAATTCTTCTTAATTGTGGTATGAATATTCAGATCCGAAAGATTCAATACAAAAGTTCATATTGACATAAAAATGATAATACTTCAAGCATACTAACTAAGCAATTATGTCTTCTCAAAATAACATGGCCAAAGAAAGTTCATCCCTACAAAATCAAATGGTTTAGTCATGTTTCATTTTCGTCACACAAGAATGCTATCATCATGCACAACCCCGATGACAAGCCAAGCAATTGTTTCATACTTTAGTAATCTCAAACCTATAAACTTTCACGCAATATATGCGCGCGAGCCATGGACATAGCACTATAGGTGGAATAGAATATAATGAGGGGGGTTATGTAGAGAAGACAAAAAAAAGAAAGTCTCACATCAACGAGGCTAATCAATGGGCTATGGAGATGCCCACCGACTGGTGTTAATGCAAGGAGTAGGGATTTTCATGCAACGGATGCACTAGAGCTATAAATGTATGAAAGCTCAACAAAAGAAACTAGTGGGTGTGCATCCAACTTGCTTGCTCATGAAGACCTAGGGCACTCGAGGAGGCCCATTGTTGGAATATACAAGCCAAGTTCTATAATGAAAAATTCCCACTAGTATATGAAAGTGATAACATGAGAGACTCTCTACTATGAAGATCATGGTGCTACTTTGAAGCACAAGTGTGGCAAAGGATAGTAACATTGTCCCTTCTCTCTTTTTCTCTCTTTTCCCCCTCTTTTTTGGGCCTTTTCTCTTTTTTATGGCCTTTATCTCTTTTTTTATTCCTCACTTGGGACAATGCTCTAGAAAATGATGATCATCACACTTCTATTTATATACAACTCAATGATTGCAACTCGATACTAGAACAAAGATGACTCTATATGAATGCCTCCGATGGTGTACCGGGATATGCAATGGACCAAGAGTGACATGTATGAAAGAATTATGAACGGTGGCCTTGCCACAAATACTATGTCAACTACATGACCATGCTAAGCAATATGACAATGATGAATGTGTCATGATGAACGGAATGATGGAAAGTTGCATGGCAATATATCTCGGAATGGCTATGGAAATGCCATAGTAGGTAGGTATGGTGGATGTTTTGAGGAAGATATAAGGAGGTTTATGTACTAAAGAGCGTATCATATCACAGGGTTTGGATGCACCGGCGAAGTTTGCGCCAACTCGCAATGTGAGAAAGGGCAATGCACGGTACCGAAGAGTCTAGCAAGGATGGAAGGGTGAGAGTGCATATAATCCATGGACTCAACATTAGTCATAAAGAACTCACATACTTATTGCAAAAATCTACAAGTCATCAAAAACCTCGGTACTACGCGCATGCTCCTAAGGGGATAGATTGGTAGGAAAAACCATCGCTCGTCCCCGACCGCCACTCATAAGGAAGACAATCAAATAACACCTCATATTTCAAATTTGTTGCATAATGTTTACCATACGTGCATGCTACGGGACTTGCAAACCTCAACACAAGTATTTCTCAATTTCACAACTACTTAACTAGCACGACTTTGATATTATTACCTCCATGTCTCAAAACAATCATCAAGCATCAAACTTCTCTTAGTATTCAACACACTCATAAGAAAGTTTTATTATTAATCTTGCATACCAAGCATATTAGGATTTTAAGAAAATTACCATGCTATTAAGACTCTCAAAATAATCTAAGTGAAGCATGAGATATCAATAGTTTCTATAAAACAAATCCACCACCGTGCTCTAAAAGATATAAGTGAAGCACTAGAGCAAAATTATATAACTCAAAAGATATAAGCGAAGCACATAGAGTATTCTAACAAATTCCAAATCATGTACGGCTCTATCAAAAGGTGTGTACAGCAAGGATGATTGTGGTAAACTAACAAGCAAAGACTCAAATCATACAAGACGCTCCAAGAAAAACACATATCATGTGGTAAATAAAAATATAGCTCCAAGTAAAGTTACCGATAGAAGTAGACGAAAGAGGGGATGCCTTCCGGGGCATCCCCAAGCTTTGGCTTTTAGGTGTACTTAGATTATCTTGGGGGTGCTATGGTCATCCCCAATCTTAGGCTCTTGCCACTCCTTGTTCCATAATCCATCAAATCTTTACCCAAAACTTGAAAACTTCACAACACAAAACTTAAAGTAGAAAATCTCGTGAGCTCCGTTAGCAAAAGAAAACAAAAGACCACTTCAAGGTACTATAATGAACTCATTCTTTATTTATATGGGTGTTATACCTAATGTATTCCAACTTATCTATGGTTTATAAACTATTTTACTAGCCATAGATTCATCAAAATAAGCAAACAACACACGAAAAACAGAATCTGTCAAAAACAGAACAGTCTGTAGTAATCTGTAGCTAGCGCAAGATCTGGAACCCCAAAAATTCGAAAATAAATTGATGGGCATGAGGAATTTATCTATTAATCATCTTCAACAAGAATAAACTAAATATGTCTTTCCAAATAAAAATGACAACAGTTCTCGTGAGCGCTAAAGTTTCTGTTTTTTACAGCAAGTTCAACAAGACTTTCCCCAAGTCTTCCCAACAGTTCTACTTGGCACAAACACTAATTAAACACAAAAACACAACCAAAACAGAGGCTAGATAATTTATTTATTACTAAACAGGAGCAAAAATCAAGGAATAAAAATAAAATTGGGTTGCCTCCCAACAAGCGCTATCGTTTAACGCCCCTAGCTAGGCATAACAAGCAAGAATAGATCTAGGTATTGCCATCTTTGGTAGGCAATCTGTAAGTGGCTCTCATAATAGATTCATAAGATAATTTAATTTTATTTCTAGGAAAGTGTTCCATGCCTTTCCTTAATGGAAATTGTAATCTAATATTCCCTTCCTTCATATCAATAATTGCACCAATCGTTCTAAGGAAAGGTCTACCAAGAATAATAGGACATGAATGATTGCAATCTATGTCAAGAACGATAAAATCTATGGGCACATAATTCCTATTTGCAACAATAAGAACATCATTAATTCTTCCCATAGGTTTCTTAATAGTGGAATCCGCAAGGTGCAAGTTTAGAGAGCAATCATCAAAATCACGGAAACCTAACAAATCACACAAAGTCTTTGGAATCGTGGAAACACTAGCACCCAAATCACATAAAGCATAGCATTCATGATCTTTAATTTTAATTTTAATAGTTGGTTCCCACTCATCATAAAGTTTTCTAGGGATAGAAACTTCCAATTCAAGTTTTTCTTCATAAGATTGCATCAAGGCATCAACGATATGTTTAGTAAATGCTTTATTTTGACTATAAGCGTGAGGAGAATTTAGCACGGATTGCAACAAGGAAATACAATCAATCAAAGAGCAATTTTCATAGTTAAATTCCTTGAAATCCATAATAGTGGGTTTAGCAACATCTAGGGTTTTTATTTCTTCAATCCTACTTTTATCAAATTTAGCATCAAGATCAAAAGATTCAGAATTCTTGGAACACCTTCTAGGTAAAGGTGGATCATATTCAGTCCCATCATTATCAAGATTCATATTGCAGAACAAGGATTTAATAGGGGACACATCAATAACTTTTAGATCTTCATCATTATTTTCATAGCAACTCGGTTTAGCGGCCATCTTATTAACTAGGGTAGCCTGCTTATCTGAAATTTCGGCAGTTAATTTATCAAGATGAGCAAGTTGGGATCTTAAACCATCGAATTCTTTAGACATATCATCGAGCTCTTTATTCATAAAACTCATAAAACTTTTCTGTTCTTTAAGCTCGTTTCTGAAGAAACTATTATGTTCAATTTGCAAAACCATGAAACTCCTAACATTATTTCCGATTTATTCTAACCTTTTAAGGTGAAGGTCACCAAATTTAGGTAGAGCCATCGTGACAAGCAAGCAAACTAACACACAAGCAAACAAAAAGCAAGCGGTCAAAAAGAGGCAAATAGAGGGAGGATAGAGAGAGATAGGGAAGATAAGACGGCAAGGGTGAAGTGGGGGGGAGAGGAAAACGAGAGGCAAATGGCAAATAATGTAATGCGGGAGATAAGGGTATGTGATGGGTACTTGGTATGTTGAATTTTGCGTCGACCTCCCTGGCAACGACGCCAAAAATCCTTCTTGCTACCTCTTTTAGCACTGCGTTGGTTTTCCCCGAAGAGGAAGGGATGATGCAGCAAAGTAGCGTAAGTATTTCCCTCAATTTTTGGAACCAAGGTATCAATCCAGTAGGAGGCTACGCGCGAGTCCCTCGTACCTGCACAAAACAAATAAATCCTCGCAACCAACGCAAATAGGGGTTGTCAATCCCTATAGGGCCACTTATGAGAGTGAGATCTGATAGATATGATAAGATAATATTTTTGATATTTTTATGATAAAGATACAAAGTAAAATAAAGTCAAAGTAAATGGCAAAGTAAATGACTAAGTAGTAGGAGATTTATATGATAAAGATAGACCCGGGGGCCATAGGTTTCACTAGTGGCTTCTCTCGAGAGCATAAGTATTCTACGGTGGGTGAACAAATTACTGTTGAGCAATTGATAGAATTGAGCATAGTTATGAGAATATCTAGGTATGATCATGTATATAGGAATCACGTCCGAGACAAGTAGACCGACTCCTGCCTGCATCTACTACTATTACTCCACTCATCGACCGTTATCTAGCATGCATCTAGAGTATTAAGTTAAAAACAGAGTAACGCCTTAAGCAAGATGACATGATGTAGAGGGATAGACTCATGCAATATGAAGAAAACCCCATCTTGTTATCCTCGATGGCAACAATACAATATGTGCCTTGCTACCCTTACTGTCACCGGGAAAGGACACCGCAAGATTGAACCCAAAGCTAAGCACTTCTCCCATTGCAAGAAAGATCAATCTAGTAGGCCAAACCAAACTGATAATTCGAAGAGACTTGCAAATATATCCAATCATACATAAAAGAATTAAGAGAAGATTCAAATATTATTCATAGATAGACTTGATCATAAACCCACAATTCATCGATCTCAACAAACACACCGCAAAAAGAAGATTACATCGAATAGATCTCCACAAGAGAGGGGGAGAACATTGTATTGAGATCCAAAAAGAGAGAAGCCATCTAGCTACTAACTATGGACCCGTAGGTCTGAGGTAAACTACTCACACTTCATCGGAGGGGCTATGGTGTTGATGTAGAAGCCCTCCGTGATCGATGCCCCCTCCGGCGGAGCTACGGAACAGGCCCCAAGATGGGATCTCGTGGATACAGAAAGTTACGGCGGTGGAATTAGGGTTTTGGCTCCATCTCTGATTGTTTGAGGGTACGTGGGTATATATAGGAGGAAGAAGTACGTCGGTGGAGCAACAGGGGGCCCACGAGGGTGGATGGCGCGCCTGGGGGGTAGGCGCGCCCCCTACCTCGTGGCCTCCTGTTACGTGTCTTGACGTAGGGTCCAAGTCTCCTGAGTTGTATTCAATGAGAAAATCACGTTCCCAAAGGTTTCATTCCATTTGGACTTCGTTTGATATTCCTTTTCTTCGAAACCCTAAAACAGGCAAAAAACATCAATTCTAGGCTGGGCCTCCGGTTAATAGGTTAGTCCCAAAAATAATATAAAAGTGGAAAATAAAGCCCAATAATGTCCAAAACAGTAGATAATATAACATGGAGCAATAAAAAATTATAGATACATTGGAGACGTATCAAACACCTTAAGACACAAATCAACAAAAACCCTAATGTCACCTAGATACTCCAATGTCACCTCAAGTATCTGTGGGTATGATTATACGATATGCATCACACAATCTCTGATTCATCTATTCAAACCAACACAAAGAACTTCAAAGAGTGCCCCAAAGATTATACCGGAGAGTCAAGACGAAAACGTGTGCCAACCCCTATGCATAGGTTCATGGGCGGAACCCGCAAGTTGATCACCAAAACATACATTAAGTGGATCACGTGATATCCCATTGTCACCACAGATAAGCATTGCAAGACATACATCAAGTGTTCTCAAATCCTTAAAGACTAAATCCGATAAGATAACTTCGAAGGTAAAACTCAATCCATTACAAAGAATAGAGGGGGAGAAACATCATAAGATCCAACTATAATAGCAAAGCTCGCGATACATCAAGATCGTATCACCTCAAGAACATGAGAGAGAGAGAGATCAAACACATAGCTACTGGTACATACCCTCAGCCCCGAGGGTGAACTACTCCCTCCTCGTCATGGAGAGCGCCAGGATGATGAAGATGGCCATCGGTGAGGGTTCCCCCCTCCGGCAGGGTGCCGAAACGGGTCTAGATTGGTTTTTGGTGGCTATGGAGTCTTCTGGCAGCGGAACTCCCGATCTATTATGCTCTCCGAAGTTTTTAGAGTATATGGGTATATATAGGAGGAAGAAGTACGTCGGTGGATCTCCGGGCTGTCCACGAGGCAGGGGGCGCGCCCAGGGGGGTGGGAGCGCCCCCACCCTCGTGGGCAGCCCGGGACTCTTCTGGTCCATCTCTGATACTCCGTGGGATTCTTCTGGTCCAAAAATAAGTTTCGTGAAGTTTCAGGTCAATTGGACTCCATTTGATTTTCCTTTTCTGCGATACTCTAAAACAAGGGAAAAAACAGAAACTGGCACTTGGCTCTAGGTTAATAGGTTAGTCCCAAAAATCATATAAAATAGCATATAAATGCATATAAAACATCCAAGGTTGATAATATAATAGCATGGAACAATAAAAAATTATAGATACATCGGAGACGTATCAGAGACACACCAATCAGTTTTAGATCTTCATCATTATTATCATGAAAACTAGAAGAACACACTTTCATAAAGCAATCCTTTTTAGCACGCATCCTAGCGGTTCTTTCTTTGCACTCATCAATGGAAAATTCTCATGGCTTTGAGAGAACCATTGATATCATGCTTAGGTGGAATATATCTAAGTTTCAAAGAATCAACATCAAGAGAAATTCTATCCATGTTCCTAGCCAACTCATCAATCTTAAGCAATTTTTCTTCAAGCAAAGCATTGAAATTCTTTTGCGAATTCATAAATTCTTTAACACTAGTCTCAAAATCAGAGGGCATCTTATTAAAATTTCCATAAGAGTTGTTGTAGGAATTACCATAATTATTAGAGGAATTACTAGGGAACGGCCTAGAATTAAAGTTTCCTCTATACGCGTTATTACCAAAGTTGTTCCTACCAACAAAATTCACATCCAAGGATTCATTATTATTCTTAATCAAAGTGGACAAAGGTATATCATTAGGATCAGAAGAAACACTCTTATCAGCAAACAATTTCATAAGTTCACCCGTCTTTCCACTGAAAACATTTATCTCTTCTATCGCATGAACCTTTTTACTAGTGGATCTTTCGGTATGCCATTGAGAATAATTAACCATAATATTATCTAGGAGTTTAGTAGCTTCTCCTAAAGTGATTTCCATAAAAGTGCCTCCCGCGGCCGAATCTAAAAGATTTCTAGAAGCAAAATCCAATCTAGCATAATTTATTTGTATAATCATCCATAAATTCAAACCATGTGTAGGGCAATTACGTATCATTAATTTCATCCTCTCCCAAGCTTGTGCAACATGCTCATGCTTAAGTTGCTTAAAATTCATAATATCGTTTCTAAGAGAGATGATTTTAGCGGGAGGAAAATACTTAGAGATAAAAGCATCTTTGCACTTATTCCATGAAACAATACTATTTTTAGGCAAAGAAGAGAATCAAGTTTTAGCACGATCTCTAAGCGAAACCGGAAATAGCTTCAATTTAACAATATCATTATCCACATCTTTCTTCTTTTGCATATCACACAAATCAACAAAGTTGTTTAGATGGGTAGCGACATCTTCACTAGGAAGGCCAGAAAATTGATCTTTCATGACAAGATTCAACAAAGCGGTATTGATTTCACAACATTCAGCATTGGTAGTAGGAGCAATCGGAGTGCTAATAAAATCAATGTTGTTGGTATTGGAAAAGTCACATAATTTAGTATTGTCTTGAGCCATTGTGACAAACAATCAATCCAACACACAAGCACAGAAGAAGCAAGCGAAAAGAAACGAACGGAAAAGGGCGAATAAAACGGCAAAGGTGAAGTGGGGGGAGAGGAAAATGAGAGGCAAATGGCAAATAATGTAATGCGAGGGATAAGAGTTTGCGATGGGTACCTGGTATGTCTTGACTTGAGCGTAGATCTCCCCGGCAACGGTGCCAGAAATCCTTCTTGCTACCTCTTGAGCATGCGTTGGTTTTCCTTTGAAGAGGAAAGGGTGATGCAGCAAAGTAGCGTAAGTATTTCTCTCAGTTTTTGAGAACCAAGGTATCAATCCAGTAGGAGACTACACGCAAATCGCCTAGTACCTGCACAAACAATCAAGAACCTTGCAACCAACGGGATAAAGGGGTTGTCAATACCTTCACAGCCACTTGCAAAAGTGAGATCTGATAAAGATAATAAAATAAATATTTTTGGTATTTTTGTTGTATAGATTGAAAAGTAAAGATTGCAAAATAAATAGTAAACTAGAATTATAGATCGGAAACTTATATGATGTAAAGTAGACCCGGGGGCCATAGGTTTCACTAGTGGCTTCTCTCAAGATAGCATATATTACGGTGGGTGAAAAAATTACTGTCGAGCAATTGATAGAAAAGCGCATAGTTATGAGAATATCTAGGCATGATCATGAACATAGGCATCATGTCCGTGTCAAGTAGACCGAAACGATTCTGCATCTACTACTATTACTCCACACATCGATCGCTATCCAGCATGCATCTAGAGTATTAAGTTCATAAGAACATTGTAATGCATTAGGCAAGATGACATGATGTAGAGGGATAAACTCAAGCAATATGATATAAACCCCATCATTTTATCCTTGATGGCAACAATACAATATGTGCCTTGCTGCCCCTGCTGCCACTGGGAAAGGACACCGCAAGATTGAACCCAAAGCAAAGCACTTCTCCCATTGCAAGAAAGATCAATCTAGTAGGCCAAACCAAACTGATAATTCGAAGAGACTTGCAAAGATAACCAATCATACATAAAAGATTTCAGAGAAGAATCAAAAACTGTTCATAGATAAACTTGATCATAAACCCACAATTCATCGGTCTCAATAAACACACTGCAAAAGAATATTACATCGAATAGATCTCCACAAGAGAGGGGGAGAACATTGTATTGAGATCCAAAAAGAGAGAAGAAGCCATCTAGCTAATAACTATGGACCCGAAGGTCTGAGGTAAACTACTCACACATCATCGGAGAGGCTATGGTGTTGATGTAGAAGCCCTCCGTGATCGATGCCCCCTCCGGCGGAGCTCCGGAAAAGGCCCCAAGATGGGATCTCACGGGTACACTTTAAGCAAGATGACATGATGTAGAGGGATAAACTCATGCAATATGATATAAACCCCATCATTTTATCCTCGATGGCAACAATACAATACGTGTCAGTTCCCATTCTGTCACTGGGATAGAGCACCGCAAGATTGAACCCAAAGCTAAGCACTTCTCCCATTGCAAGAAAGATCAATCTAGTAGGCCAAACTAAACCGATAATTCGAAGAGACTTGCAAAGATATCAAATCATGCATATAAGAATTCAGAGAAGAATCAAAATTGTTCATATATAATCTTGATCATAAACCCATAATTCATCGGATCTCGGCAAACACACCGCAAAAAGTATTACATCGAATAGATCTCCAAGAACATCGAGGAGAACTTTGTATTGAGAACCAAAGAGAGAGAAAAAGCCATCTAGCTAATAACTATGGACCCGAAGGTCTGTGGTAAACTACTCACACATCATCAGAGAGGCTATGGTGTTGATGTAGAAGCCCTCCGTGATCGAATCCCCCTCCGGCAGATCGTCGGAAAAGGCCCCAAGATGGGATCTCACAGGTACAGAAGGTTGCGGCGGTGGAAAAGTGGTTTCGTGGCTCCCCTGGTTGTTTTCAGGGTATAAGAGTATATATAGGCGAAAGAAGCAGGTTGGTGGAGCTCCGTGGGGCCCGCGAGGGTGGGGGGGCACCTACGCCCCTAGGCGCGCCTCCCTGCCTCGTGGAAGCTTCACGGACTTCCAGACTTGTACTCCAAATCTCCCAGGTGACGTTTGTTCCAAGAAAGATCCTCGCGAAGGTTTCGTTCCGTTTGGATTCCATTTGATATTCCTTTTCCGTGAAGCACTGAAATAGGCAAAAAACAACAATTTGCACTGGCCCTTCAGTTTAATAGGTTAGTCCCAAAAATAATATAAAAGTGCATAATAAAGCCCATTAAACATCCAAAACAGATAATATAATAGCATGGAACAATCAAAAATTATAGATATGTTGGAGACGTATCAGGGTGTTAGGATCATTACTATATAATCTAGATTATTGACTCTAGTGCAAGTGGGAGACTGAAGGAAATATGCCCTAGAGGCAATAATAAAGTTGTTATTTATTTCCTTATGTCATGATAAATGTTTGTTATTCATGCTAGAATTGTATTAACCGGAAACTTAGTACATGTGTGGATACATAGACAAAACATAGTGTCCCCAGTATGCCTCTACTTGACTAGCTCGTTAATCAAAGATGGTTAAGTTTCCTTACCATAGACATGTGTTGTCATTTGATGAACGTGATAACATCATTAGAGAATGATGTGATGGACAAGACCCATCCGTTAGCTTAGCATAATTATCATTAAGTTTTATTACTAGTGCTTTCTTCATAACTTATACATATTCCTCTAACTTTGAGATTATGCAACTCCCGAATACCGGAGGAACACCTTGTGTGCTATCAAACGTCACAACGTAACTGGGTGATTATAAAGATGATCTACAGGTGTCTCCGAAGGTGTTTGTTGGGTTGGCATAGATCAAGATTAGGAGTTGTCACTCCGAGTATCAGAGAGGTATCTCTGAGTCCTCTCGGTAATGCACATCACTATAAGCCTTGCAAGCAATGTGACTAATGCGTTAGTTATGGGATGATGCATTACAGAACGAGTAAAGAGACTTGCCAGTAATGATATGGAACTAGGTATGATGATACCGAGGATCGAATCTCGGGGAAGTGACATACCGACGACAAAGGGAATAACGTATGTTGTTATTGCGGTTTGACCGATAAAGATCTTCGTAGAATATGTAGGAACCAATATGAGCATCGAGGTTCCGCTATTGGTTATTGACCGGAGATGTGTCTCGGTCATGTCTACATAGTTCTCGAACCCGTAGGGTCTACATGCTTAACGTTCGATGATGATTTGTATTATGAGATATGTGTTTTTGGTGATCGAAGTTTGTTCAGAGTCCTAGATGAGATCACGGACATGACGAGGAATCTCGAAATGGTCGAGAGGTAAAGATTCATATATTGGAAGGTAGTATTCAGACATCAGAATGGTTTTGAGTGGTTCGGGTATTTTTCCGGAGTACCGAGGGGTTACCGGTACCCCCCGGGGGAAGTATTGGGCCTACATGGGCCTTAGCGGAGAGAGAGGAGGGCCGCAAGGGGTGTCCTCCCCCCCATGGCAGTCCGAATTGGACTAGGGGAGGGGCAGCAGCCCCCCTTTCCCTCTCCCTTTCCCACTTTCCTTTTCCCTCCGATGAAGAAAGGAAAGGGGGGGGGGAGAATCCTACTAGGAGTGGAGTCCTAGTAGGACTCCCCCCATGGCGTGCTCCTCCTGTCTGGCCTCCTCCTCCTCCCCTCCTTTATATACGGGGGCAGGGGGCACCCCATAGCACATCAATTGTTCTCTTAGCCATGTGCGGTGCCCCCTCCACAATTTACTCCTCTCGTCATAGCATCGTAGTGCTTAGGTGAAGCCCTGCATGGATCACATCACCACACCGTCGTGCTGACGAAACTCTCCCTCGACCCTCTGCTGGATCAAGAGTTCAAGGGATGTCATCAAGCTGAATGTGTGCTGAACTCAGAGGTGCTGTACGTTCGGTACTTGATCGGTTGGATCACGAAGACGTTCGACTACATCAACCGCGTTAACCTAACGCTTCCGCTTTTGGTCTACGAGGGTACGTGGACACACTCTGCCCCTCGCATTGCTATGAATCTCCTAGATAGATCTTGCGTCATCTTAGGATTTTTTTGAAATTGCATGCTATGTTCCCCAATAGCTTCACCATCCAGGCAGCCTCAGGAGTGATGTTCTTCTCTGACCCGCTCACGACGTCCTCAGCAAGCTTCCTTAAGATCCTCTTGTCGTGCTGGCAACTCTTCTTCTGAGCAATGTGGGCCTTGTACTGTCCCTTGGCCTGCATGCAGAACAAAGCCTTCATCTTGGCCTTGAGCTTCTTAGCCCAAGATGGCTCAGTAGATGGAGGTGAATACCCCGCAGAACTATCCTCAGCCTCCTTCTCCTCAAACTCATCCTTGATAACCCACAAGTATAGGGGATCGCAATAGTTTTCGAGGGTAGAGTATTCAACCCAAATTTATAGATTTGACACAAGGGGAGCCAAAGAATATTTGAAGGTATTAGCAGCTGAGTTGTCAATTCAACCACACCTGGAGATTAATTTTTTGCAGCAACGTGATCAATAGCAAAGTAATATGATAATTTTGATAATAGTAGCAGTAGCAATGGTAACGGTAACCGTGACAACAATAGTTTTGTAATAGTTGTAACAGTAACAACATCAATAGTAACTTAGAAAGAACAATATAGGATAATTTCGTAGGTATTGGATCGGTGACTTGTTGGATGATATTCATCATGAGACAGTTATAACCTAGGGCGATATGGCACTAGCTCCAGTTCATCAATATAATGTAGGCGTGTATTCTGTAAATAGTCATACATGCCTATGGAAAGAACTTGCATGACATTTTTTGCCCTACCCTCCCGTGGTAGCGGGGTCCTATTGGAAACTAAGGGATATTAAGGCCTCCTTTTAATAGTGAACCGGAACAAAGCATTAACACACGGTGAATACATGAACTCCTCAAACTACGGTCATCACCGGGAGTGGTCCTGACTATTGTCACTCCGGGGTTGCCGGATCATAACACGTAGTAGGTGACTATAACTTGCAAGATCGGATCTAGAACATGGATATAATGGTGATAACATAAACGGTTCGGATCTGAAATCATGGCACTCGGGCCCAAAGTGACAAGCATTAAGCATGGCAAAGTAATATCAACATCAATCTTAGAACATAGTGGATACTAGGGATCAGGCCCTAACAAAACTAACTCAATTACATGACGAATCTCATCCAACTCCTCACCGACCAGCGAGCCTACGAAGGAATTACTCACTCCCAGTGGGGAGCATCATGGAATTGGCGATGGAGAAGGGTTGGTGATGACGAAGAACGAAGACCCCCCTCTCCGAAGCCCCAAACAGACTCTAGATTTGGCCTCCCGATGAAGAACAGGAGGTGACGGCGGCTCCGTCTCATGGATCGCGATAATTCTTTCTCCCTGATTTTTTTTCTAGAAAAATAGGTATTTATGGAGTTGGAATCAGGGTCTGCGGGGCCACCAGGTGGGGACAACCCATCTGGGCGCGCTAGGAGGGGGGTGCCCTGGTGGGTTGTGCCCACCCAGGTGCCCCCTCCGGTGGGTCTTGGCTCCAGAAATTCTTGTTTATTGTATAAAAATTCCTCGCAAAATTTTGTTCCATTCCAAGAACTTTTATTTCTGCACAAAAACAACACCATGGTAGTTCTGCTGAAAACAATGTTAGTCCGGGGTTTGTTTCATTCAAATCATGCAAATTAGAGTCCAAAACAAGAGGAAAAGCATTAGTAAAAGTAGATACGTTGGAGATGTATCAACTCCCCCAAGCTTAAACTTTTGCTTGCCCTCAAGCAATTCAGTTGATAAACTAAAAGTGAAAAAGAAAAACTTTTACGAACTCTTTTTCTCTTGTTTGCATAAATAAGCTTAAACAACACCCAGGTTTTCAGCCAGCATTACAACTAACCATGCCGACAATAACTCTTAAAGATTATATTAACTCATATCAATGACCTAATCAGCTAGCAAGCAATAATAAGATAACTCAGACAACAACATGTTGTTAAACAACCATGATATAATATGACAATAGTGGTATCTCGCTAGTCCTTTCTGAGACTGCAAAACATAAAAGTAGAGCACCTCCAAAGTTCAAGCAGCGACTAAACATTGTAATTCATGGTAGAAAAGATCCAGTCATGATGCACCCAACATTAGCTACACACAATGCATAAGTCATGACAGCAGTGCTCTCAGGTTTTGGCGCTTGTTTTAGAAGGTGATGACACAACATAAAAGTAAATAGATAGTCCCTTCGCAGAGGGAAGCAGTGATTTGCAGAGGTGCCAAAGCTCAAGTTTTAAAAATAGAGGTAAATGATATTTTGAGACATGCACCCTTTTCATTTACTTCACGACTATCAGTTATCAATATATTCCATGCTAAACACACTAGTGGCGGTTCCCAAGCGATAAAAGTAAAGGTTTACCCCCCTTCCACCAACAATCGCACTCCACGGCTTGTCCGAAACAACAGGTGCCGTCCAAACCAACAACAGTTCCGGGGGAGTTTTGTTTAATTATTTGCATTTTGAGTTCGGGACTGGGAATCCCTATTACCGCCCTTTTCTCGTGCAACAGCAAGTGAATGACGGTGCTATACAAACGGTTTTTGACCCCTTTTCGCGGCGGCGTTTGGAACCGTCGCCTAGTGAGTGACGGCGATAGGGGGTCCTTCCCATACGACCCAGAAACCGCCGGGGATATGCCCTCCTGGCACACACGCTCGACAAAATGAGTTTGCGTGCGACTAGCGAACGCTCAAATACGGAAATACATATAGTAGAGCTAAAAAAATACAATTATATAGGCAAAAAATTTTCCGGTTGCAAGTACATCCCACACAGTCAGTCCCTGATGTCGCTTGAAGCTACGTCGGTATTACCCCAAAGAGGAAGGGATGATGCAACACAGCGGCGGTAGGTATTTCCCTCAGATGTGAAACCAAGGTTATTGAACCAGTAGGAGAACCAAGCAACACAACGTAAACAACACCTGCACACAAATAACAACTTCTCGCAACCCGACGTGTTAAAGGGGTTGTCAATCCCTTCCAGGGTACGTCACCTCAAGATAGGCAAACGGACATGAGGTAAATTTGTAGTAGATTGATAGATCGAACGCCAAATAAAATAAATAAGAATAAATTGCAGCAAGGTATTTTTGGGTTTTTGGTTTAATAGATCTGAAAATAAATGCAAAGGAAAAGTAGATCGCAAAGGCAAATATATGAGAAAGAGACCCGGGGGCCGTAGGTTTCACTAGTGGCTTCTCTCGAGAAAAATAGCAAACGGTGGGTGAACAAATTACTGTTGGGAAATTGACAAAACTTCAAATACTCATGACGATATCCAGGCAATGATCATTACATAGGCATCACGTCCAAGATTAGTAGACCGACTCCTGCCTGCATCTACTACTATTACTCCACACATCGACTGCTATCGAGCATGCATCTAGTGTATTAAGTTCATGGAGAAATGGAGTAATGCAATAAGAACAATGACATGATCTAGACAAGATCTATCTATGTAGAGATAGACCCCATCATTTCATCCTTAGTAGCAACGATATATACGTGTCGGTTCCCCTTCTGTCACTGGGATCCACTACAAAAAAAGACACATCCATGACATTTTGGGCCGAACGAATTTTTTTGTCATACTTATGACACTTCTATGACAATAATTGTGACAAAACTCGGTATCATCATAGATGTGGTGGGGTCCTACTTCTATGACAAAAAATCATGACAGAAAATGGGCTTTTCGTCCTGGCCGGGCCGGAGACGCAGCTACATGACATTCTTTGGGCCGTCCATGATGAAAAAATCGTGGTAGAAGCGAGGGCGAGGAAAATATCGGGGAGTTCCCAGTTTCGGTGGCTGGTCGGGGGCCCAGTGCTACCTCTTGAGCATGCGTTGGTTTTCCCTTGAAGAGGAAAGGGTTATGCAGCAAAGCAACGTAAGTATTTCCCTCAGTTTTTGAGAACCAAGGTATCAATCCAGTAGGAGACCATGCGCGAGTCACCTCGTACCTACACAAACAAATAAGAACCTCGCAACCAATGCGATAAAGGGGTTGTCAGTCCCTTCACGACCACTTCCAAGAGTGAGATTTGATAGAGATAATGATAATAAGATAAATATTTTTGGTATTTTTATGAGATAGATTGAAAGTAAATATTGCAAAATATTGGAAACTTGTATGATGGAGAATAGACCCGGGGGCCATAGGTTTCACTAGTGGCTTCTATCAAGATAGCATAAGTATTACGGTGGGTGCACAAATTACTGTCGAGCAATTGATAGAAAAGTGAATAATTATGAGAATATCTAGGTATGATCATGTATATAGGCATCACGTCCGTGACAAGTAGACCGGCTCCTGCCTGCATCTACTACTATTACTCCACACATCGACCGCTATCCAGCATGCATCTAGAGTATTAAGTTCGTAAGAACAGAGTAACACTTTAAGCAAGATGACATGATGTAGAGGGATAAACTCATGCAATATGATGTAAACCCCATCTTTTTATCCTCGATGGCAACAATATAATACGTGTCGTTTCCCTTTCTATCACTGGGATCGAGCACCGCAAGATTGAACCCAAAGCTAAGCACTTCTCCCATTGCAAGAAAGATCAATCTAGTAGGCCAAACCAAACTGATAATTCGAAGAGACTTGCAAAGATAACCAATCATACATAAAAGAATTCAAAGAAGATTCAAATATTTTTCATAGATAATCTTGATCATAAACCCACAATTCATCGGATCTCGACAAACACACCGTAAAAAGAGTTACATCGAATAGATCTCCAAGAAGATCGAGGAGAACTTTGTATTGAGATCCAAAGAGAGAGAAGAAGCCATCTAGCTACAAGCTATGGACCCGAAGGTCAGAAGTAAACTACTCACACATCATCGGAGGGGCCATGGAGTTGATGTAGAGGCCCTCCATGATCAATACCCCCTCTGGCGGAGCTCCGAAAAAGGCCCCAAGAGGGGATCTCTTGGGTACAGAAGGTTTCCGTCGACTCCTCGGTGGAATTAGGTTTTCATGGTGCTCCTGGATGTTTGCGAGGTACGTAGATATATATAGGAGGAAGAAGTAGGTCGGTGGAGTCACGAGGGGCCCACGAGGGTGGAGGGCGCGCCCAGGGGGTAGGCGCGCCCCCTGCCTCGTGGCCGCCTCGTTGGTTGCTTGACGTCCACTCCAAGTCCTCTGGATCACGTTCATTCCAAAAATCATGCTCCCGAAGGTTTCATTCCGTTTGGACTCCGTTTGATATTCCTTTTCTATGAAACACTGAAATAGGCAAAAAACAACAATTTAGGCTGGGCCTTCGGTTAATAGGTTAGTCCCAACAATAATATAAAAGTTTAAAATAAAGCCCATTAACATCCAAAACAGATAATATAATGGCATGGATCAATCAAAAATTATAGATACGTTGGAGACGTATCAAGCATCCCCAAGCTTAATTCCTGCTCGTCCTCGAGTAGGTAAATGATAAAAACAGAATTTTTGATATGGAATGCTTCCTAACATATTTATCAATGTAATTCTCTTTATTGTGGCATGAATGTTTAGATTCGAAAGATTCAAGATAAATGTCGGAGTAATGGGCCACGGGTAGGCCAAGCCGAGTCCCATAACCTTTCAAGACATCGGGGCAGGCTGTGCCCCTCAAGACCCCGGGCGAAGAGCCGCCTCCTGAGGAGTCGACGGCAGGGCGGCCGACTGCCCGCTCACAGCTGAGTCCCAGGGATGACTTCCAGAGAAGCCGGCTTTGGGGAGTCGGCCGACGACTCCAACAAACCATGACCTCATCGAAGGGGACGGGGCAGGGGCGTGGCTATAGTGAAGCCCACTCCCCGCCCCTTACCAAGGGCAGGCATGGCCACATCACGCCGTACCCGGGAAGATCTCCGTGCGGCGTGGCACTGTTGCCCGGCCGGCCCTGACATCAGCACCACAGTACCAAGTCCTACTCCCACGACGGCTTGTCTGTACGGCCTGGAGGCAGTGGGGCCCACCATTCAGCGAGACCTCAGGAGACGGCGGGAGAACCGCCAGTCGGACCCGTCGGGAGTCGGCCCGAGGGAGTCGGCCGAGCCCTCCCCCGGGGCCCACGTGCCATTAGTCAAGATGAGATGGGGAGTGGCCACAGTGATCGCCCACCAGGCGGCGGGGCTGTTGCCACGACCCCATGACCAAGCCTGCGTCATCAGAAGCACGGCTACAGTAATCAGCGGCCGGCAAGACCCGCCCGCGGTGGACGCGGCCTGTCGGCTCCGTACCAGACCAGTCGGCGGGGCCCACCAGTCGACGGGCCCCAGCAGTCGGCGGAGAAGTCGGAGGTCGGAGGCACTGATGGCGGGGCCCGCGCCTAGTCGAATTGCCATTGTACCCCTGGGGGGTAGGCCTATATAAACCCCCCAGGGCACCCATGCAAGGGGTTGGATCCCAGTAGTTCTAGACCATACCAGATAGAAGGAGAGAGCTAGCCTTGCCCTCTTCTACCACCAGAAATAGCTCAAGGAGCCACCGTGTAAACACTTGGCCATAGTGATCATGCGGAGACCCCGTAGAGCAGCAGTAGGGGTATTATCTCCCCGGAGAGCCCCGAAGCTGGGTAAGATTCGCGGGCGTGCATGTCTTCGCCTCATCCCGTTTCTAGGCACCGACGACGTTCTACTCGCCCCCACCATGATAAGCCATCCATTGGCATATGTCGCACCAAACCCCCGACATTTGGCGCCCATCGTGGGGCCTGGTGCACCGCCGTCCGGAGATCTGTTCTGGACGGGAACCCTTTTCCTCCCTGGCGAGCGCAGCCAGCCAGGCATGCCAGGCGAAGTTTGCATCGACGCGCTGCGCGGCGTTGAGATCGCCTGCGCAGCCAGCTCCTTGGCCGAACTTGTCGGCGAGGTCCGCCTCTTCAACGAACCTGTGTCCGACGCAGGCGCGGGCGGCCTCAATCAACTCCACGTTTCCGGTGAGCCCGCCATAGACTTGGAGTCCGTAGGCTCCACCGACCCGATGCTGGTCGACTCCGACACCGCGTCGATCGACGCGTTCCCCACCAACGTGGTGGTCTACGACGAACCTCTCCCCCACGTAGAGAGCGACGGAAGCACCGTCACTAAGGTGCTAGTCATCAGTCATGACGAGTTCCCTGGCGGAGGAGTGCCCGACTCACTCGGCGCGGCGCTACAAGACCTAGCTGCGCCCATTCCGGAAGGTGCTGACGCGGAGACGCTAGAAGCGCGCCGCCTTCAGCTCGTTGAAGGCGCGAAGAAGCTGGCCAGCATGAGACGCTTGTCAGAAGCTTACCAGCGGGAGATGGATCGCGCTGTTGGCGGCTCGCCTTGGTGCGGTCCAGCAGCGCGGCGTAGCCATCGCCAGCCTGTTTGGGGCTAGCCGCCCTGTGTACGCTACACCGGCGGAAAACATCCGAGCCGCCCAGGCAGCGGAGGATGAGCTGGACAATTTCGAGAGCGAAGAACGCCGCCTCATGATGGAGCGAGTCCAGCGGCTCCTCGACGCGGCCGCCGCGCAGAACGAGGCCGGCTGCCGCACGGAGGCGCCGTAGCGGCCAAACGACGACCCGCACCAAGATCAAGGTGCGACGTCTCGGACGCCGACTGGCGGCGCCCGAGGAAGAAAGGACAAGGAGCCGGCTGTCAGCCATAGTCGGACTCGCATTACCATAGAGCGCGACCGAGATGGCTGCCCGAGAGCAGTGGAACGACGGGACGACTATCCGCCTCCCCCTCCCCACAAGGAGAGGCGAGTCTCCCCGCCGCCTGTTGACCATCCGACTCTCGGTGACCGCCTTGGCCGCCGAGAGGGAGTTGGAGAGAATGACGCCCGCCACCAGATCGACCGACTTCACCGGTCCCTGGCGCTGGAAGAAGAAGACGAGCTGGGTCCGCCTTGTTTCGGGCCTCGCATTCGGGACGAGCCCTTTCCCAGAGGGTTCACGCTCCCAAGAGACACGCCCAAGTATACCGGCTCCGTGAAGCCGGAAGACTGGCTAGTCGACTACTCCACGGCTGTCAGCATAGCAAACGGCAACAAGCGTGTCGCCGTAAAGTACGTTCCGCTCATGCTCCAGGGCACGGCCCGGACATAGCTGAACAGCCTAAAGCCCCGCAGCATCAACAGTTGGGTCGACTTCACTGAAGCATTCGTCCGCAACTTCACCAGCACGTACAAGCGTCCTCCCAAGCCTTGTCAGCTCTCCTTGTGTGTGCAAGGTCCTGACGAGTCGACTCGCGACTACCTCACGCGTTGGGCTGAGCTCCGGAACTCCTGTGAGGGCGTGCACGAGGTGCAGGCCATCGAGTACTTCACAGCCGGGTGCCAAGAAGGCACCCTCCTCAAGCACAAGCTCCTCTGCGACGAGCAGAAACCCTCGACGAGCTGCTGATCATAGCGGACAAGTACGCCATGGCCGACTCCTCCATGAAGGCGGAAATTCAAATCAGCACGACTGGCAAAGTAGCTCCTCAGGCTCCAAGAACTCCGGCGGCAGACGCCGGCCGGCGACAACAGCAGGGTGACAACAAGCGCAAGGCCCCGCAGCCGGCTTCCGGTAGCCGGCAGGTCGCGACCGTTGAAGCCCAGCAACCAGAAGAGCAACCTCCGCCCAAGCGACAGAAAGGCGGCAAGCCGAACTGGTTGCCAGCCTTCTCCTATGAGCAGACCTTGGATGGACCTTGCAAGTTTCACAGCGGCGCGAAGCCGTCGAATCACACCACTCGGAAGTGCCACTGGCTCACCAGGATCGCCAAGGGAGACGGCCTCCTGCCACCCCCGCCTGCTGGGCAGCCTCCTCCGCCTCCGCCCCAGCAGCTGGCAGTCAGGCCAGTCGGCGCAGTACAAGACGAATACCCTGAAGAGCATGGAGCCTATGTGGTGTTCACCAGTGTGGCTGATGATCGACGCAGCAGGCGGCTACAGCGACAAGAGGTGAACGCAGTAGCCTCAGAGACACCAGAGTTCATGCACTGGTCTGAGAAGCCCATCAGCTGGAGCAGGGCTGACCACCCAGAAGTGATGCCGAGTTCGGGCTCCTACGCCTTGGTCCTGGACGCCACCTTTGCCACGGACAAACAGGCCGCGCGTTTCTCGCGAGTTCTGATAGATGGGGGCAGCAGCATCAATATCCTGTACAAGGACACCATGGAGAAATTAGCAATCAAGCAAAGACAACTTCAGAACAGCTAGACTGTGTTCCACGGCATTGTTCCTGGGCTTTCCTGCTCACCAAACGGCAAGATCCTGATTGACGTCCTCTTTGGGGACAAAGATCACTTCCGAAGAGAGTCTGTTTGGTTTGAGGTGGTGGACCTTGAGATCCCATACCATGCGCTACTTGACCGACCCGCCTTGGCCAAGTTCATGGCGGTCCCCCACTACGCCTACCTCAAGATGAAGATGCCCAGTTCCAGGGGAATTCTGACTGTGGCCGGCGACTACCAGAAGTCGTCCTCTTGCACGGCCGAGAGCAGTCGGCTGGCTGAGTCCCTGGTGATCGCAGCCGAGAAGCGACTCCTTGAATGAGTTGTGGCGATGGCCGGCAAGCAGCCAGAGATATCGCCCGACCCAAAGGAGTCGGAAGCCGAAGGTTCGTTCAAGCCGGCCAAAGAGACAAAGAAGATACCCTTGGATCCGGAGCACCCAGAGAGGTACGCCGTCATAGGTGCAAACCTCGACAACAAATAGGAAGGCGAGCTCATCGATTTTCTCTGTGCGAATCGGGACATCTTCGCATGTTCTCCGAAAGACATGCCAGGTGTACCGACGGATTTCGCCGAGCACAAGTTACATGTCCGATCTGATGCAAAGCCGGTCAGGCAGCCCCTGCGCTGCTTATCAGAAGAAAAGAGAAGAGTTTTCGGAGAAGAGATAGCCCGACTCCTAGCAGCCGGCTTCATTATGGAAGTTTTCTTCCCAGAGTGGCTGGCAAATCCGGTCCTGGTGCTAAAGAAGAACAAGCAATGGCGAATGTGTATTGACTACACTAGCCTCAACAAGGCCTGCCCCAAGGACCCATTTGCTCTACCAAGAATTGACCAGGTGATAGACTCCATAGCCGGATGCGAGTTGTTGAGTTTCTTGGATGCATACTCAGGATATCACCAGATCAAGCTGAACCCGACTGACAGATTGAAGACCGCCTTCATCACGTCATTTGGAGCATTCTGCTACCTCACCATGACGTTCGGCTTAAGGAATGCCGACGCCACCTTTCTGCATTGCATGCAGAAGCGCCTCCTCAAGCAACTTGGCAGGAACGCCCACGTCTACATAGATGACGTGGTGGTGAAGACGAAAAAGCATGGAACACTGTTGGAATACCTCAAGGAGACCTTTGAGAACCTGCGCTGGTTCCAAATCAAGCTCAACCCCGAGAAGTGTGTCTTCGGAGTACCAGCCGGCCAGCTGCTAGGTTTCCTGGTCTCTGAACGCGGCATAGAATGCAATCCAGTAAAAATCAAGGCCATCGAGAGAATGGAGGTAACCAGCCGACTGCTAGATGTGCAGAAGTTCACCGGCTGCTTAGCATCCATCAGCCGATTCATCAGTCGGCTGGGCGAGAAAGCTCTCCCCTTATACCAACTCATGAAGAAGACCACTTTTTTCGAGTGGAACCATAAGGCGGACGAAGATTTTCACCAGTTGAAGAAGATGCTGACTACTCCACCCGTCCTGGCAGCTCCGACTCCTAAGGAACCTATGCTCCTGTACATCGCTGCCACCAGCCGGGTAGTCAGCACAATCATGGTAGTGGAGCGCAAGGAGGAAGGCAAGGCGCTGCCTGTCCAGAGACCAGTATATTACCTGAGCGAGGTACTGTCGACCTCCAAGCAGAACTACCCCCACTACCAGAAGATGTGCTATGGCGTACACTTTGCTGCCAAGAAATTGAAGCCTTATTTTCAAGAGCATCCAATCATGGTGGTCTGCACAGCTCCACTTGCCGAGATCATCGGTAGCCGAGATGCTTCTGGTCGAGTGGCCAAGTGGGCCATAGAGCTGGCTCCTTACACCATCTACTACCAGCCCCGCACCGCTATCAAATCACAAGCGCTGGCCGACTTCCTCGTCGACTGGGCCGAGACCCAGTACCTGCCTCCAGCGCCTGACTCCACCCATTGGCGAATGCACTTCGATGGCTCCAAGATGCGCACCAGCTTGGGAGCCGGCGTCGTCCTCACCTCTCCTAAAGGCGACAAGCTCAAATATGCACTGCAAATCCATTTTGCCGCCTCCAACAACGTTGCCGAGTACGAGGCGCTCATTCACGGGCTCCGGCTTGCCAAAGAACTTGGCATCTGCCGGATTTTGTGTTATGGCGACTTGGATTTAGTGGTCCAGCAGTCATCTGGCGACTAGGACGCGAAAGACGCAAACATGGCGAGCTACCATTTCCTCGTGCAACAACTCAGCGGGTATTTCGAAGGGTGCGAGTTTCTCCATGTGCCAAGAAACGACAACGACCAAGCAGACTCCTTGGCACGAATCGGCTCTACCCGCCAAGCGATACCATCTGGCGTCGCCCTTCAACGCCTCCTCAAGCCATCTATCAAGCCTTCACCAGAATCAGACTCCATTTTTCTGCCGGCTCCTCCCGAAGACGGCGGATCCGACTCCAGAGCTCCGGCAGACGGAACGGGGACTTTGGCGGATGACTCCAAAGCCGCCACAGTCGAGCCCGTCCCGGGGACTGCGGTGGCGGACTCGAAGATTCCAGAACTCGGACCAAGGACCGCGCCAGTCAGCCTGGGGACTTCATCAACCCAGCAAGCGGCTGTTGACTCCAACCCGCCGCCTCCTAGCCCAGCCGCCCTCATCCAAGTCGCAGTTCTGGTAGTCAAAGAAATAGCAGCACCCTCATGGGCCCAGCCCATCCTCAAATTCCTGGTGAACAAAGAGCTACCAACTGATGAGACCTCAGCTCAGCAAGTACAACGCCGGGCGGCAGCCTATACCATTGTCAATAGAGAGCTGGTCAGGCGCAGCGTCACTGGTGTCTACCAGCGCTGCGTAGAGCCAGAGCAAGGCCAGGCGATTCTCAAAGACATCCATCAAGGCGAATGCAGCCACCATGCGGCTTCAAGAGCACTCGTCGCCAAAGCCTTTCGGCACGGTTTCTTCTGGCCGACTGCCTTGGAAGAGGCCAAGGAGTTGGTCCAAAAATGCAAAGGGTGCCAGAAGTTCAGCTCCAAGCCGCACCAGCCGGCTTCTGTGCTCAAGACCATCCCCATTGCCTGGCCTTTCGCAGTTTGGGGTCTAGACATGGTGGGACCATTCAAGACAGCACGAGGTGGTTTAACGCACCTACTTGTCGCAGTGGACAAGTTCACCAAGTGGGTGGAAGCGAAGCCAATTAAGAAACTGAACGGTCCGACTGCCGTGACCTTCATCACCGATATCACAATTCGGTACGGCATACCACACAGCATCATCACTGACAACGACACAAATTTTGCCAAAGGCGCCTTGGCCCGTTTCTGCGCAACATAGGGCATCCGACTGGACCTAGCGTCCATCGCCCATCCGCAGTCAAACGGCCAAGTGGAGCGAGCAAACGGCCTCATCCTGTCCGGCATCAAGCCTCGGTTGATCGAGCCTCTAGAGCGCTCGGCTGGCTGCTGGCTTGACGAGCTGCCAACCGTCCTCTGGAGTCTGTGCACGACTCCAAACAAGTCAACCAGCTTCACGCCCTTCTTCCTCGTCTACGGTGCCGAAGCCGTCATCCCAACGGACATAGAGTTTGACTCCCCATGAGTCACCATGTACACCAAGGAGGAAGCAGAAGAAGCACGACAAGACGGTGTCGATCTGCTAGAAGAGGGCCGGCTGTTGGCACTCAGCCGGTCCAGCATCTACCAGAAGAGCCTGCACCGATACCATAACAGGAAGGTCAGGCCAAGATCTTTCCAAGAAGGCGACCTTGTGCTCCGGCTGATCCAGCGAACAGCCGGCCAGCACAAGCTATCGGCGCCTTGGGAAGGCCCTTTCATCATCAACAAAGTACTGGGCAACGATTCCTACTACCTAATCGACGCTCAGAAGCCCCGAGCATGCAAGAGGGACGACTTCGGCAAGGAGACAGAGCGGCCATGGAATGCAAATCTCCTCCGAAGATTTTACAGTTGATGCAGTATGTACCACGCTACCTTTTGTATTAAAGTACCAAGACTTCGGGCCCCCCGAGACGAGCTCGGGGACGGCCCTCTTTTGTCTGTATGATAAAAATTATGCCTACAAGTATGTTACTCTTTGTCGTGCCGCTTGGCACCGGGCTCGACAAGTCGACCCGGGCACTTGCCGCCTTGCACTATGAAATGCTTCCTGCAGCCGGACAAGTAGTGTGTAAACACCTAAACCGTCTTCTGTCAGAAGCCGCAGCTCGCAGAGCGACTGTACGGTGGGCAGAGGTAAGGTAGAATGGGTGTTCGCATGAAATAAGGGTTAAGGGCTCAAAGCATAAAACATAGCTCAAGACGGCTTCCAGCCTTTCTCACAAGTCGACTCTCGGATAGTCGGATTGTCGTCTTCTATCCAACTTGCTCAAACAATCTTGAAATCGGCTAAGTACTTGCTTTCCCAAAGTAGCCTAGCACTTGATCCAGCAACAGCCCGCAGAGCAGCTGTCCGATTGGCAAGGCAGGCAACTAAGAGAAAGCGGCAAAGGAAAAAAGCCAAAAGAACAATGAGCAAAGAAAAGATAGATATATATATTTACATAACATAGGCCCTTGGCCGAATTGTTGAGTAGAGGTTCAAAATACACCCCGCGGGTGGAATTATGCGAATTAACAAGTTCTTCAAAGACTACTGAAGCAGATAAAATAAAAGATACAGCGGCAGCTCAGGAGGCAGCAGACGGATTCGGAGGGTCGGAGGAGGCGCCAGCGTCAGGCGTCGGGGCAGCCGGCTGGCTAGTCTCGGCTTGATCACCTCCGGTGGCAGTCGACTCGGTCGCACGCGGCTCGTTGCTGGAGGCGCGCTCGGGCTGAGGCTGGCCGTCTGCTCCGCCTTCTGGTGCCTCCGCCTCGTCCTCCTTCTCGACGCTGGAGCCAATCACCTCCGCCAAGTCTTCGTCGTAGTCTGGGTTCATCCCAAACCACTCCGGTGGTACCTCCTCGCCGTCTTCAGACCGCTCGGGGACGAAGATGCTGGTGTCGGTGTACTCGGCGATCGCCGCAGCACATTTGACGAGGGCATCTTCCGCAGCTGCCAGCTTCGGCTGGGCCTCCGACCGAAGCGTGGCCAACCGGTCTAGATCCAGCCCCGGGTACCACGCCTTGACGAACTCCAAGGCCCGGCGCGCTCCAGCCTGGGCCGAAGAGCCCTTCCAGGCCTCAAGACGACCAACCGTGACCTCCAGCCAGTTGGCCGTCAGGCTGGGGTGCGCGGAGCCTACATAACCGGCCAAAGGGCGGCAATCGCTTGGGCACCGACGCGCTGGAGCCGGCGCAGCATCCGGTGAGCTGGCCGGAGGCGAGCCTCGATGCTCAGGATGTGCTCATCAAGAGTTCGGGGGCATCGGCGGCGATTTCTGCGCCCTCCGCCCTCCGACCTTCACGGTCAGCCTCGATGGCTTGGATGGCGGCCTGTGACTGCCTAGGGAAGAAGTCTGCACAGACACGAAGAAATGAAGAGAGCAAGTCAAAAACCAGGAGTTGACACGATCTAAGTCGGCAGCTCAAAGAAAGAAAATAAAGAGGCTCACCATCAACGATGTCTTCAATCTCGTGGAAGCCGGAGGACAGCAGCGCCTCCTTGTCAGACCAGGAGGAGCGCTTGCTCGCGAACTCGGCCAAGAGGGCGGTTTCTGTCTCCTCCGCCTCCCTCTGCGACTTCACAAGCAGCTCCTTCTACTCTGCCAACTGAGTGGCCAACAGATCGCGCTCTGTGGCGAGCTTGCTACACTCCTCCCCTTTGGCGCACAGGGCGGAGTTGGCTTCACTCAGCTGCTGTTGAAGAGCAGCGTTGGCTCCTGAAGGAAAGGAAGAAAGACAACAGTCGTCAATAAAGTAGGTCGCCGGGGAGATCCGGCCCGGCTGCTCAGCAGCCGGCCCGAATCTCGGGGACTACAGCCCGCGGGTGCACCAGCGTGCCCCCGCAGAGAAAAAAAGGGGACTTACTCTGGCTCTCCGCCAAGTCGGCGGTCCGCTTGCCCAGCTCTTCAACGTTATAGTTGAAGGCAGTGACGCGGAGGTTGTGGTAATCCTGCGACAAGCATTTCAGACAAAGTTAGTACCCAGAAGTTCATCAATTGGAGTTCCGGGACGCCTGCTCAGTAGCCGGCCCGAAACTCGGGGACTACACCCAGTGGGTGCACTGGCGCACCCCCATAGAGAGGAGCAAGAAAACAAAGACCAAAGGAAAAAAACATACCCGGACGGCTGCCCGCGACGCTAAGAACGCCTTGGTGCAACTCTAGAGAGCGTCGCCCTCAGCGCGGAGTTTTGCCTGGACGTCCAAGAGCGCCCGGTTCAGCGGCCTTGTGCCGCCTCCTCGCACCCACCCAGCAGGTGCGGCGCTCGTTGCTTCAGCGTCTGGGGCCGCCGAGCTGGCGGTGCCGGCTTCCAGGGGGCGGGGTGCCGAAGTCGCCTTCTCTAGACGACGGCGCGTTGGTGAGCCGACTTGGAGGAGTAGCCGCGCCACGGCCTTGTCTTCGGTCGGTGGCACCGGAGGGTCCGCTGGCTGCTCGCCTTGCGCGCCTTCAGATGGCGGCGGAGGCGGCGGCGAAACATTCGCGTCCGGAGTAGAGGGGTCGCCGCCTTCCCTCTCCTCGACGAGGTTCTCCCCGCCGGCTTCTCCAGTTGGCCCCGTGAACTCCGGAGGCGGCGGCGTAGAGTTCAGCAGGGTGACGAGCAAGGCCGACTGGCGGCGTGCGGCTTCCTCAGCCTGCTGCTTCGCTGCGGTGGCGGCTTCGGCCTCCGCTAGTTTTTTCTTAGCGGAGGCCTCCGCCCTGTCGGCTTCCGCCTTCTCCAGGCGGAGGGCCTCTTCTTCGTTGCGCCTCTCCTGCGCATTCCGCTTTGTCGCCTCCCGGAGGTCAGCAGCGGGGTCAATCCGCCGAGTGGTGGCGGACGTCTCCGCTGACCCCATGACGGAGGCGGCGGCGACCCGCTTAAGAGAGAGGGGAGCCCTGAAGAAAGCGGGGCAAGCAGAGACTCAGACAAATCACGAAGAAAGAATAAAATTTTGAAGACAGAATAGTTACGCGGAGACCAACGGCGGCTTCTTCACTTCCTTACGAAAGCGGTTGGCCTTCGCGGCTGCCTCGTCCCGCCGGGTCGCCGCAGCCGAGCCCTTGGGCTTCTTCGGCCGACTGCCGAACAAAGTCGGCGCGGCCCTGCGCTTCCTCCCGCCGCCTGGAGCGCTCAGCACGGCAGAAGAGCCCGCGCCAGGCTGGCTGGCTCCTAGCCGATGGCGAGGGGCGACTTCTCCCTCGGCGTTGTCTTCAGGCCAGTCGGCGAAGGTGGCCGAGGGCCTGAAGTCGCCTGCTGTCCCTCCTCCTCCCTCGGCGTCGTCTTCCAGAGCCGCCGCCCCCAGATCGGGGTCGTCGACGTCACTCTCCGCCCGGTCGGCAACGAACTCATGGGCCGGCCCCGAGGTGCCGGCTGGTGGGTGAAGAAGGGGATTCTAACCAAAGCCGACTGGTCAAAACAAAACCTGGCAAGAAGAAGACAATCTAAAGAAAGAAAAGAAAGGCGACTCACCACGGGCGGGGGGTTGGCGCGGGAGTACGGCTCCTTGCCGAATCGCCAGTCCTTCGGGAGCCTGCTGTCTGAGAGGTAGTTCACCGTGAGGGCCACCTCTTCGTGAGGCATGTCCTTGGTGCACATCCGACTTGGGTCGCGGTGCCCATTCATCTGGCATATCATGTGAGGGCGGCCTTGGAGTGGGGGAACTCGGCGCGAAACGAAGGCGGCCAGCAGGTCTGAACCAGTCAAACCCTCCGACTGCATCAGCACTCGGAGTCGCGTGATGGCGCCGGCTCCCACAGGCGTTAGCGACCTGGCCCGGTACGGCCAGTTGGGCAGTCTCCCAGCCAGCGGGCCGGCTTCGAAAGCCGACAGATTGACCCAGTCGCCCCTCGTGGCGACATTCCTGACGTAGAAGTAGGATCTCTGCCACATCTTCACCGACTTTATCAGCAAGATGGAGGGGAAGGGGTTGTCGGCTCCTGACCTTCACACGGTGATGAAGGCGCCGCATTGAGCCGACACGCCCGTGGCCTGGGTGCCGACCTTGGAGAAGAAGAACTCCCCCCAGAGCTCGAGGGTGGGGAGGACTCCGAGGAAGCCTTCGCACAAGGCCACGAAGGCGGACAACAGCACCACTGTGTTGGTGGTGAGGTGGTGCGGCTGGAGGCCGTAGAACTCCAAGAAAGACCGGAAAAGCTGCTCGCCGGCAGCCCCAGCCCGCGCAAGCAGTGCGAGTGGAAGATGACCCACTCGCCCTCCCGCAGGGCGGGGTAAATCTCCCCCTCCGGCGCAAGACGCACCTGCACGCGATCCTCGCCAGGAAGCCGACGGGTCCGGCGGAGGAACTCGATGTGGTCTTCATGAACTTCGGGACTGTCCCAGGTGCCGGAGCGCACTGGGGGAGGCGCGCCAGCGGAGGAAGAACTCATCGCGAGCTATCACCGCGGCGTTCGCCGGAGCTTGGGCGTGCGGTGGAGCGAAGAAGAGAAGAGGAAGGAGGAGAGCGAGGAGCAGCAAGGAGGAAGAGAGCAAGGGGTAGTGGGAAGGAGGGGCGCGCATGCCCCCCCTCTTCCCCCTACTTATAGCCCCGTGGGCTGCGAAGCCGAGGGGGCGGACGTGGGGATTTACTGCGCCCACAACCCCACGACCCCCACGATCCACGTAAAGTTACTGCGCGCAGTAACTCCATGGGAATCCCAACCGTCCACCGGGGCCGCAGCGGATCCACTCGGGCGTCAAGGCGCGGTAGTGGCGGGCCCCACCTGTGGGCCTGTCCCGTCGCGCGCGTGGGCTGGCAGGACGGCCTAGCCACGTGCCCTTGCGTAACAGGCCAAGAACGGGCGGCGACCCGGAGGCTTAGCTAGCACGCCGCTTAAATCCCGCCGCAGCGTTCGAGATGCTGAGCGAGCCGGAATCAAGTGAATCTGAGTTGAGCAAGACCGATTCCTTCTAGTCAGACCGGCAGAAGTCAATCAAGACCATGTGTTGAGCACCCGGAAAGAGAAACTGCTGAGGCTTCTCGGCCGATCGTCCGTGGCGCCTCACCAGCTTCGGGGACTACTGTCGGACTAATGGGCCATGGGTAGGCCAAGCCGAGTCCCATAACCTTTCAAGACATCGGGGCAGGCTGCACCCCTCAAGACCCCGGGCGAAGAGCCGCCTCCTGAGGAGTCGAGGGCAGGGCGGCCGACTGCCCGCTCACGGCCGAGTCCCAGGGACGACTTCCAGAAAAGCCGGCTTTGGGGAGTCGGCCGGCGACTCCAACAAACCATGACCTCATCGAAGGGGACGGGGCAGGGGCATGGCTACAGTGAAGCCCACTGCCCGCCCGTTACCAAGGGCAGGCATGGCCACAGCACGCCGTACCCGGGAAGATCTCCGTGCGGCGTGGCACTGTTGCCCGGCCGACCCTGACATCAGCACCACAGTACCAAGTCCTTCTCCCACGACGGCTTGTCTGTACGGCCTGGAGGCAGCGGGGCCCACCAGTCAGCGAGACCTCGGGAGATGGCGGGAGAACCGCCAGTCGGACCCATCGGGAGTCGGCCCGAGGGAGTCGGCCGAGCCCTCCCCCGGGGCCCACGCGCCATTAATCAAGATGAGATGGGGAGTGGCCACAGTGATCGCCCGCCAGGCGGCGGGGCTGTTGCCACGACCCCATGACCAAGCCTGCGTCATCAGAAGCACAGCTACAGTAATCAGCGGCCGGCAAGACCCGCCCGCGGCGGACGCGGCCTGTCGGCTCCGTACCAGACCAGTCGGCGGGGCCCACCAGTCTGCGGGCCCCAGCAGTCGGCGGAGAAGTCGGAGGTCGGAGGCACTGACGGCGAGGCCCGCACCTAGTCGAATTACCATTGTACCCCTGGGGGGTAGGCCTATATAAACCCCCCAGGGCACCCATGCAAGGGGTTGGATCCCAGTAGTTCTAGACCATACCAGATAGAAGGAGAGAGCTAGCCTTGCCCTCTTATACCACCAGAAACAGCTCAAGGAGCCACCGTGTAAACACTTGGCCATAGTGATCATGCAGAGACCCCGTAGAGCAGCAGTAGGGGTATTATCTCCCCGGAGAGCCCCGAAGCTGGGTAAGATTCGCCGGCGTGCATGTCTTCGCCTCATCCTGTTTCTAGGCACCGGCGACGTTCTACTCGCCCCCACCATGATAAGCCATCCGTTGGCATATGTCGCACCAAACCCCCAACAATAAAAGTTTAATATTGACATAAAAATAATAATACTTCAACCATACTAACTAAGCAATCATGTCTTCTCAAAATAACATGGCCAAAGAAAGTTATCCCTACAAAATCATATAGTCTGGATATGCTCTATCTTCATCACACAAAATATTATATCATGCACAACCAAGCCAAGCAATTGTTTCATACTTTTGATGTTCTCAAACTTTCTCAACTTTCACGCAATATATGAGCGTGAGCCATGGACATAGCACTATGGGTGGAATAGAATGGTGGTTGTGGAGAATACAAAAAGGAGAAGATAGTCTCACATCAACTAGGCGTATCAACGGGCTATGGAGATGCCCATCAATAGATATCAATGTGAGTGAGTAGGGATTGCCATGCAACGGATGCACTAGAGCTATAAGTATATGAAAGCTCAACAAAAGAAACTAAGTGGGTGTGCATCCAACTTGCTTGCTCACGAAGACCTAGGGCAATTTGAGGAAGCCCATCATTGGAATATACAAGCCAAGTTCTATAATGTAAAATTCCCACTAGTTTATGAAAGTGAAAACATAGGAGACTCTCTATCATGAAGATCATGGGTGCTACTTTGAAGCACAAGTGTGGAAAAAGGATAGTAACATTGTCCCTTCTCTCTTGTTCTCTCATTGTTTTTTATTTGGGCCTTCTTTCTTTTTTCTTTTCTTTTGCCCTCATTTTTTTCATCCGGAGTCTCATCCCGACTCGTGGGGGAATCATAGTCTCCATCATCCTTTCCTCACTGGGACAATGCTCTAATAATGGTGATCATCACACTTCTCTTTACTTACAACTCAAGAATTACAACTCAATACTTAGAACAAAATATGACTCTATGTGAATGCCTCCGGCGGTGTACCGGGATGTGCAATGAATCAAGAGTGACATGTATGGAAATTATGAAAGGTGGCTTTGCCGCAAATACGATGTGAACTACATGATCATGCATGGCACTATGACAATGATGACGCGTGTCATAACAAACGGGACGGCGGAAAGTTGAATGGCAATATATCTCGGAATGACTATGGAAATGCCATAATAGGTAGGTATGGTGGCTGTTTTAAGGAAGGTATATGGTGGGTGTATGATACCGGCGAAAACTGCGCGGTAATAGAGAGGCTAGCAAATGTGGAAGGGTGAGGATGCGTATAATCCATGGACTCAACATTAGTCATAAAGAACTCACATACTTATTGCAAAAATCTATTAGTTATCGAAACAAAGTACTACCCGCATGCTCCTAGGGGGATAGATTGGTAGGAAAAGACCATTGCTCGTCCCCGACCGCCACTCATAAGGAAGGCAATCAATAAATAAATCATGCTCTGACTTCATCACATAACGGTTCACCATGCGTGCATGCTACGGGAATCACAAACTTCAACACAAGTATTTCTCAAATTCACAACTACTCAACTAGCATGACTCTAATATCACCATCTCCATATCTCAAAACAATTATCAAGTATCAAACTTCTCATAGTATTCAATGCACTTATATGAAAGTTTTTATTATTCCTAAAGGCAAATTACCATGCTATTCTAAAGGACTCTCAAAATAATATAAGTGAAGCATGAGAGATCAATTATTTCTATAAAATGAAACCACCACCGTGCTCTAAATGATATAAGCGAAGCACTAGAGCAAAAACTATATAGCTCAAAAGATATAAGTGAAGCACATAGAGTATTCTAATAAATTCTGATTCATGTGTGTCTCTCTCAAAAGGTGTGTACAGCAAGGATGAGTGTGGTAAACTAAAAAGCAAAGACTCAAATCATACAAGACGCTCCAAGCAAAACACATATCATGTGGTGAATAAAAATATAGCTCCAAGTAAAGTTACCGATGAACGAAGACAAAAGAGGGGATGCCTTCCGGGGCATCCCCAAGCTTAGGCTTTTTGGTGTCCTTGGATTTATCTTGGGGTGCCTTGGGCATCCCCAAGCTTAGGCTCTTGCCACTCCTTGTTCCATAATCCATCAAATCTTTACCCAAAACTTGAGAACTTCACAACACAAAACTTAACAGAAAATCTCGTGAGCTCTGTTAGCGAAAGAAAACAAAACACCACTTCAAGGTACTGCAATGAAATCATTCTTTATTTATATTGGTGTTAAACCTACTGTATTCCAACTTCTCTATGGTTTGTAAACTGCATTACTAGCCATAGATTCATCAAAATAAGCAAACAACACACGAAAAACAGAATCTATCAAAAACAGAACAATCTGTAGTAATCTGTAGGTTTCGAATACTTCTGGAACCCCAAAAATTCTGAAATAAATTGCTGGACGTGAGGAATTTATATATTAATCATCTTCGAAAAGAATTAACTAAATATCACTCTCCAGTAAAAATGGCAGCAATTCTCGTGAGCGCTAAAGTTTCTGATTTTTTACAGTAAGATCAAAAAGACTTTACTCAAGTCTTCCCAACGGTTCTACTTGGCACAAACACTAATTAAACACAAAAAACACAACCAAAATAGAGGCTATAAAATTTTTTATTACTAAAAAGGAACAAAAAGCATGGAATAAAAATAGAATTGGGTTGCCTCCCAACAAGCGCTATCGTTTAACGCCCCTAGCTAGGCATAAAAGCAAGGATAGATCTAGGTATTATCATCTTTGGTATGCAATCCATAAGTGGCTCTCATAATAGATTCATATGGTAATTTAATTTTCTTTCTAGGGAAGTGTTCCATGCCTTTCCTTAACGGAAATTGGAATCTAATATTCCCTTCCTTCATATCAATAATTGCACCAATCGTTCTAAGGAAAGGTCTACCAAGAATAATAGGACATGAAGGATTGCAATCTATATCAAGAACAATGAAATCTACGGGCACATAATTCCTATTTGCAAAAATAAGAAAATCATTAATTTTTCCCATAGGTTTCTTAATAGTGGAATCCGCAAGGTGCAAGTTTAAATATCAATCATCAAATTCACGGAAACCTAGCAAATCTCACAAAGTTTTTGGGATCGTGGAAACAGTAGCACCCAAATCACACAAAGCATAGCATTCATGATCTTTAATTTTAATTTTAATTGTTGGTTCCCACTCATCATAAAGTTTTCCAGGGATAGAAACTTCCAACTCAAGTTTTTCTTCATAAGATTGCATCAAAGTATCAACGATATGTTTAGTAAAAGCTTTATTTTGACTATAAGCATGAGGAGAATTTAGCACAGACTGCAACCAGGAAATACAATCTATCAAAGAGAAATTATCATAATTAAATTCCTTGAAACCCAAGATAGTGGGTTCATTTCTATTTAAAGTTTTAACCTCTTCAATCCCACTTTTAGCAATTTTTTGCATCAAGATCTAAAAACTCCGAATTTTGGGGACGCCTTCTAACTAAAGTTGACTCATATCCAGTCCCATCATTATCAAGATTCATATGGCAAAACAAGGATTTAATAGGGGACACATCAATAACTTTTAGACCTTCATCATTATTATCTAACTCTTCTGGTTTAGTGGCCATCTTATTAACTAAAGTGGCCTGCTTATCAGAAATTTGGGCAATTAATTTTTCAAGATGAGCAAACTGAGATTTCAAACCATAAAATTCCTTAGACATATCATCGAGCTCTTTATCATGAAACCGATAAAACCTTTTTGTTCTTTAAGCTCGTTTCTAAAGAAATTATTATGCTCAAACTTCAAGGACATAAAACTTCTAACGTTGTTTTTGATTTCCTCCAACCTTCTAAGGTGAGGATCAACACCTTTTGGTAAATCCATAAGGGCAACAAGCAACAAGAGAAAAGCGAAAAAGAAGCGAATGGAAAAGAGGGGGCGAATAAAACGGCAAGGGTGAAGTGGGGGAGAGGAAAACGAGAGGCAAATGGCAAATAATGTAATGCGAAGGATAAGAGTTGTGATGGGTACTTGGTATGTCTTGACTTGGCGTAGATCTCCCCCGCAACGACGCCAGAAATCGTTCTTGCTATCTCTTGAGCATGTGTTGGGTTTCCTTTGAAGAGGAAAGGGTGATGTAGCAAAGTAGCGTAAGTATTTCCCTTAGTTTTTGAGAACCAGGGTATCAATCTAGTAGGAGACCACACGCGAGTCACCTCGTACCTACACAAACAAATAAGAACCTCGCAACCAATGCGATAAAGGGGTTGTCAATCCCTTCACGACCACTTGCAAGAGTGAGTTCTGATAGAGATAATGATAATAAGATAAATATTTTTGGTATTTTTCTGATATAGATTGAAAGTAAAGATTGCAAAATAAAATAGATTGGAAACTTGTATGATGGAGAATAGACCCGGGGACCATAGGTTTCACTAGTGGCTTCTCTCAAGATAGCATAAGTATTACGGTGGGTGAACAAATTACTGTCAAGCAATTGATAGAAAAGCGAATAATTATGGGAATATCTAGGTATGATCATGTATATAGGCATCATGTCCGTGACAAGTAAACCGACTCTTGCCTGCATCTACTACTATTACTCCACACATCGACCGCTATCCAGCATGCATCTAGAGTATTAAGTTCATAAGAACAGAGTAACGCTTTAAGCAAGATGACATGATGTAGAGGGATAAACTCATGCAATATGATATAAACCCCATTTTTTATCCTCGGTGGCAACAATACAATACATGTCGTTTCCCTTTCTGTCACTGGGATCGAGCACCGCAAGATTGAACCCAAAGCTAAGCACTTCTCCCATTGCAAGAAAGATCAATCTAGTAGGCCAAACCAAACTGGTAATTCAAAGAGACTTGCAAAGATAACCAATCACACATAAAAGAATTCAGAGAAGATTCAAATATTGTTCATAGATAATCTTGATCATAAACCCACAATTCATCGAATCTTGACAAACACACCGCAAAAAGAGTTACATCGAATAGATCTCCAAGAAGATCGAGGAGAACTTTGTATTGAGACCCAAAGAGAGAGAAGAAGCCATCTAGCTACTAGCTATGGACCCGAAGGTCTAGAGTAAACTACTCACACATCATCGGAGGGGCCATGGAGTTGATTTAGAAGCCCTCCGTGATCAATGCCCCCTCCGGTGGAGCTCCGGTAAAGGCCCCAAGATGGGATCTCTTGGGTACAGAAGGTTGCGGCGGTGGAATTAGGTTTTCGTGGTGCTCCTGGATGTTTGCGGGGTACGTATATATATATATATATATATATATATATATATATATATATATATATATATATATATATATATATATATATATATATATATATATATATATATATAGGAGGAAGAAGTAGGTCGGTGGAGCCACGAGGGGCCCACGAGGGTGGAGGGCGCACCCAGGGGGGTAGTCGTGCCCCCTGCCTCGTGGCCACCTCATTGGTTGCTTGACGTCCACTCCAAGTCCTCTGGATCACGTTCGTTCCAAAAATCACGCTCCCGAAGGTTTCATTCCATTTGGACTCCGTTTGATATTCCTTTTCGACGAAACACTGAAATAGGCAAAAAAACAACAATTTGGGCTGGGCCTCCGGTTAATTGGTTAGTCCCAAAAATAATATAAAAGTGTAAAATAAAGTCCATTAACATCAAAAACAGATAATATAATAGCATGGAGCAATAAAAAATTATAGATACGTTGGAGACGTATCACCGAGCAATGCGCGTTTCTCTCGTACGTATGCGTGTGTGTGCGAGGAGCTGCGCTCTAACTGAACCCGAGCGAGGCGTTGGGCTCTAACTGAACCCGAGCAATTGCGCTACAGGCTACACGTTACTGAACCCGAGCAATCGATCAATGGCTGTTAACTAAACCCGATCGAGTGATTCCTTCGCTACTGCTGCTAACTGAAGCCGATCGATGCTGCCTCTGAATGAATAGTGAGCGTTGTTGGGGGGTTTGGATGAACAGTTCTCGCTGGGGGTTGGATGAACAAGAACCCATGGTAGTAGAGGCCGTTGCCGCTGGATGAACAGTACCCTGATCGATCGAGCCGGTGGATGAACAAGACCCCGTGGAGGACTAGATGAACAGGACCCCGTGGAGGGCTGGCTGAATAGTAGCCAGTGGAGGCTGGATGAACAGGAGCCCGTGGATGAACAATAGCCCGTGGAGGCTGGAGGAGGTCGACAGTGGAGATGAACAATATCCTGTGGAGTCCCGTTTTGCGGTACGCCACACCTTTTCCGATGAACAGGACCCCTGTTTCGACCGTCGCGCTCCAACACAAGTCCATTTCCTCCGTTTTGCGGTACGCCACACCCCTCCCGATCAGGACCCCATTTCAACCATAGGAGGTCCGTTTCCTCCGTTTTGCGGTACGCCAGACCCCTCCCGATGAACAGGATCCCGTTTCCACTGTGGCTGGTCGAACACAAGGCCGTCTCCTCCATTCTGCGGTACGCCATGCCTCGTTTCCATCGCCTATTCCGTCCAAGCCGATTGGCTCCTGATGAATAACACACGTTCTGTTGCCTCCCGATGTTCACACCACATTCCGTTGCCTCCTCATGAACACGACCATGACGCAGTTTCTCCGTTCCGAGCCAGCCACAACCATGTACACGAGCCCTGGCCGTACGTATGCACGAGTAGGCGTTCGAGACCCCGCCTGTATGTACGTACGTGGCCGTATTTACTTTCTTGCACCCTGGCTGCTATACGTACGTGTACATGCTACATGTGCGCCTCTACTACGACACGTGCGCGCCTCTACATCGACCAGCATGTACTGATACGTCCATTTTGCATCATGCTTTTATATTGATATTTATTGCATTATGGACTATTATTTCACTTTATGTCATAATACTTATGGCTATTCTCTCTTATTTTACAAGGTTTACAGAAGGAGGGAGAATGCCGACAACTGGAATTCTGGGCAGGAAAAAGAGCAAATATTAGAGACCTATTCTGCGCAACTCCAAAAGTCCTGAAACTCCACGGAACATCTTAAAACAAATAAAGAAAAATCCTCGCCAAATATGAAGGCCAGGGGGCCCACACCCTGCTCACGAGGGTGGGGGGCGCCCCCCTACCTCGTGGGCCCCCTCGTGGCTCTCCGACGTCCATCTTCTCCTATATGAAGTCTTTCAATGAGAAAAAAATAGGAAGGAACTTTTCGGGATGAGACTCCACCGCCACAAGGCGAAACCTTGGCAAATCCAATCTAGAGCTCCGGCAGAGCTGTTCTGCCGGGGAAACTTCCCTCCGGGAGGGGGAAATCATCACCATCGTCATCACCAACGCTCCTCTCATCGGGAGAGGGAAATCTCCATCAACATCTTCATCAGCACCATCTCATCTCCAAACCCTAGTTCATCTCTTGTATCCAATTCTTGTCTCAAAGTCCGGGATTGGTGCTAGTAGGTTGCTAGTAGTGTTGATTACTCCTTGTAGTTGATGCTAGTTGGTTTATTTGGTGGAAGATCATATGTTTAGATCCTATATGCATATTATTACCCCTCTGATTATGAACATGAATATGCTTTGTGAGTAATTACGTTTGTTCCTGAGGACAAGGGAGAAGTCTTGCTATTAGTAGTCATGTGAATTTGGTATTCGTTTGATATTTTGATAAGATGTATGTTGTCTAGCCTCTAGTGGTGTTATGTGAACGTCGACTACATAACACTTCACCATTATTTGGGCCTAGAGGAAGGCATTGGGAAGTAATAAGTAGATGATGGGTTGCTAGAGTGACATAAGCTTAAACCCTAGTTTATGCGTTGCTTCGTAAGGGGCTGATTTGGATCCATATGTTTCATGCTATGGTTAGGTTTACCTTAATACTTTTGTTGTAGTTGCGGATGCTTGCAATAGAGGTTAATCATAAGTGGGATGCTTGTTCAAGTAAGAACAGCACCCAAGCACCGGTCCACCCACATATCAAATTATCAAAGTATCAAACGCGAATCATATGAACGTGATGAAAACTAGCTTGACGATATTCCCATGTGTCCTCGGGAGCGCTTTTCCTATTATAAGAGTTTATTCCGGCTTGTCCTTTGCTACAAAAGGATTGGGCCATCTTGATGCACTTTATTTACTTTTGTTACTTGTTGCTCGTTACAATTTATCCTATCACAAAACTATCTGTTACCACTTATTTCAGTACTTGCAGATAATACCTTGCTGAAAACCGCTTATCATTTCCTTCTGCTCCTCGTTGGGTTCGACACTCTTACTTATCGAAAGGACTATGATAGATCCCCTATACTTGTGGGTCATCAAGACTCTTTTCCGGCGCCGTTGCCGGGGAGTGTAGCGCCTTTGGTAGGTGGAATTTGGTAAGGAAAAATTTATATAGTGTGCTGAAATTTACTATCACTTGTTACTATGGAAAGTAATTCTCTGAGGGGCTTGTTCGGGGTATCTTCACCCCATCCAGTAGAGCAAAGAGTTGCTCCTCAGCCTATTGAACCTATTGAAAATGAAACTCCTTTTGAATTTCCTTCGGGTATGATGGAAAGACTGCTAGCTAACCCTTTTACAGGAGATGGAACAAAGCATCCTGATGAGCACTTAATATATGTGGATGAAGTTTGTGGATTATTTAAGCTTGCAGGTATACCCGATGATGTTGATAAGAAGAAGGTCTTTCCTTTATCTTTGAAGGGAGACGCATTGATATGGTATAGGCTATGTGATGATACGAGATCATGTGACTATAAAAGATTGAAGTTGGAATTTCATCAAAAGTATTACCCTATGCATCTTGTTCATCGTGATCGCAATTATATATATAATTTCTGGCCTCATGAAGGAGAAAGCATCGCTCAAGCTTGGGGGAGGCTTAAATCAATGTTATATTCATGCCCCAATCATGAGCTCTCAAGAGAAATGATTATTCAAAATTTATATGCTCGGCTTTCTGATAACAATCGCACCATGCTCGATACTTCTTGTGTTGGCTCTTTTATGATGAAGACTATTGAATTCAGATGGAATTTATTGGATAGAATTAAACGCAACTTTGAAGATTGGGACCTCGACGAAGGTAAGGAGTCAGGTATGACACCTAAGTTTGATTGTGTTAAATCTTTTATGGACACCGATATTTTCCGTAAGTTTAGCACTAAATATGGACTTGACTCTGAGATAGTAGCTTCTTTCTGTGAATCTTTTGCTACTTATGTTGATCTCCCTAAGGAGAAGTGGTTTAAATATCATCCTCCCATAGAAGTAAAAGTAGCTGCACCTATTAAAGTTGAAGAAAAGACTGTCACTTATAATGATCCTATTGTTCCTACTTCTTATATTGAGAAACCACCTTTCCCTGTTAGAATAAAGGATCATGCTAAAGCTTCAACTGTTGTTCGTAAAAGCAATATTAGAACTTATACACCTCCTGAGCAAGTTAAAGTAGAACTTAATATTGCTATTGTTAAGATCTCTTGTCTGATAATATTGATGGGCATGTTATTCAGTTTGAAGATGAAACTGCTAGAATTGCTAAACCTTGTGATAAAGATAAACATAGACCTGTGGTAGGCGTGCCTGTTATTTCTGTTAAAATAGGAGATCATTGTTATCATGGCTCATGTGATATGGGTGCTAGTGCTAGTGTAATACCTATTGACTTATATGAAGAAATTAAGAATGAAATTGCACCTGCTGAGTTAGAAGGTATTGATGTCACAATTAAACTTGCCAATATAGATACTATTTCACCAATGGGAATTGTTAGAGATGTTGAAGTCTTGTGTGGGAAAACTAAATATCCTGCTGATTTTCTTGTTCTTGGTTCCCCACAAGACAGCTTTTGTCCCATTATATTTGGTAGACCCTTCTTAAATACTGTCAATGCTACCATAGATTGCATAAAGAATGTTGTTACTGTTGGCTTGGATGATATGGTTCATGAGTTTAATTTCTCTAAATTTAGTAAACAACATCGTGAGGAAGAATTACCTAGTAAGGATGAAATTATTGGTCTTGCTTCTATTGCCGTACCTCCTAGTGATCCTTTAGAACATTATCTGCTAGACCATGAAAATGATATGTTCATGAATGAGAGAAGGGAAATAGATGAAGTATTCTTTAAACAGGAACCTATTATGCAACACAATTTGCCTGTTGTAATTTTAGGGGATCCACCTCCACCCAAGGGTGATCCCATGTTTGAGCTTAAACCTTTGCCTGATAATCTTAAATATGCTTATCTTGATGAAAAGAAGATATATCCTGTTATTATTAGTGCTAACCTTTCAGAGCATGAAGAAGAAAGATTATTGAAAACTCTGAAGAAGCATCGTGCTGCTATTGGATATACTCTTGATGATCTTAAGGGCATTAGTCCCACTCTATGTCAACATAAAATAAATTTAGAAGCAGATGCCAAACCAGTTTGTGATCCTCAATGACGTCTGAATCCTAAAATGAAATAAGTGGTAAGAAAAGAAATACTAAAGCTTCTGGAGGCAGGTATAATCTATCCCGGGTCTGATAGTGAGTGGGTAAGTCCTGTCCATTGTGTCCCTAAGAAGGGAGGTATTACTGTTGTTCCTAATGATAAAGATGAATTGATTCCACACAGAATTATTACAGGTTATAGGATGGTAATTGATTTCCGCAAATTAAATAAAGCTACTAAGAAAGATCATTATCCCTTACCTTTTATTGATCAAATGCTAGAAAGATTATGCAAACATACACACTATTGCTTTCTAGATGGTTATTCTGGTTTCTCTCAAATACCTGTGTCGGCTAGAGATCAATCAAAGACTACTTTTACATGCCCTTTTGGTACTTTTGCTTATAGACGTATGCCTTTTGGTTTATGTAATGCACCTGCTACCTTTCAAAGATGCATGATGGCTATATTCTCTGACTTTTGTGAAAAGATTTGTGAGGTTTTCATGGACGATTTTTCCGTCTATGGTTCCTCTTTTGATGATTGCTTGAGCAATCTTGATCAAGTTTTGCAGAGATGTGAAGAAACTAATCTTGTCTTGAATTGGGAAAAGTGCCACTTTATGGTTAATGAAGGTATTGTCTTGGGGCACAAAGTTTCTGAAAGAGGTATTGAAGTTGATAAAGCCAAGGTTGATGCTATTGAAAAGATGCCATGTCCCAAGGACATCAAAGGTATAAGAAGTTTCCTTGGTCACGCTGGATTTTATAGGAGGTTCATTAAGGACTTCTCAAAAATTTCCCGGCCTCTGACTAATTTATTGCAAAAAGATATACCATTTGCCTTTGATGATGATTGTGTAGAAGCATTTGAAGTACTTAAGAAAGCATTAGTCTCTGCACCTGTTGTTCAGCCACCTGATTGGAATTTACCCTTTGAAAGTATGTGTGATGCTAGTGATTATGCTGTAGGTGCTGTTCTAGGGCAAAGAGTTGATAAGAAATTAAATGTTATTCATTATGCTAGTAAGACTCTAGACAATGCTCAAAGAAATTATGCTATTACTGAAAAAGAGCTTTTAGCAGTTGTATTTGCTTGTGATAGGTTCAGACCTTATATTGTTGATTCTAAAGTAACTGCTCAAACTGATCATGCTGCTATTAAATACCTTATGGAAAAGAAAGATGCTAAACCTAGACTTATTAGATGGGTTCTCTTGCTACAAGAATTTGATTTGCATATTGTTGATAGAAAGGGAGCTGAGAACCCCGTTGCAGACAACTTGTCTAGGTTAGAAAATGTTCTTGATGACCCACTACCTATTAATGATAGCTTTCCTGATGAACAATTAAATGTTATAAGTACTTCTCGTAGTACTCCATGGTATGTTGATTATGCTAATTATATTGTTGCTAAGTTTATACCACCTAGATTCACATACCAACAAAAGAAAAAGGTTTTCTATGATTTGAGACATTACTTTTGGGATGACCCACATCTTTATAAAGAAGGAGTAGATGGTGTTATTAGACGTTGTGTACCTGAGCATGAACGGGAACAAATCCTACGCAAGTGTCATTCCAAGGCTTATGGAGGACACCACGCTGGAGATAGAACTGCATATAAGGTATTGCAATCTGGTTTTTATTGGCCTACTCTCTTCAAGGATGCCCGTAAGTTTGTCTTGTCTTGTGATGAATGTCAAAGAATTGGTAATATTAGTAGACATCAAGAAATGCCTATGAATTATTCACTTGTTATTGAACCGTTTGATGTTGGGGCTTTGATTATATGGGACCTTTTCCTGCCTCTAATGGACACACACATATTCTAGTTGATGTTGATTACGTTACTAAGTGGGTAGAAGCTATTCCAACTAGTAGTGCTGATCATAACACTTCTATTAAAATGCTTAAGGAAGTTATTTTTCCGAGGTTTAGAGTCCCTAGATATTTAATGACTGATGGTGGTTCACACTTTATTCATGGTGCTTTCCGTAAAATGCTTGCTAAGTATGATGTTAATCACAGAATTGCATCTCCTTATCACCCTCAGTCTAGTGGTCAAGTAGAGTTGAGAAATAGAGAGCTCACATTAATTTTGCAAAAGACTGTTAATAGGTCTAGAAAGAATTGGTCTAAGAAACTTGATGATGCATTATGGGCTTATAGAACTGCATACAAAAATCCTATGGGTATGTCTCCATATAAAATGGTTTATGGAAAAGCATGTCACTTACCTCTCGAACTAGAACATAAGGCATATTGGGCTATTAAAGAGCTCAACTATGATTTTAAACTTGCCGGTGAGAAGAGGTTATTTGATATTAGCTCACTTGATGAATGGAGAACCCAAGCTTATGAAAATGCCAAGTTGTTTAAAGAAAAAGTTAAAAGATGGCATGACAAAAGGATACAAAAGTGTGAGTTTAATGTAGGTGATTATGTATTTCTATACAACTCTCGTTTAAGATTTTTTGCAAGAAAACTTCTCTCTAAATGGGAAGGCCCCTATGTTATCGAAGAGGTCTATCGTTTCGGTGCCATAAAAATCAACAACTTCGAGGGCACAAATCCGAAGGTGGTAAATGGTCAAAGAATTAAACATTATATCTCAGGTAATCCCATAAATGTTGAAACCAATATTATTGAAACCGTAACCCCGGAGGGATACATAAGGGACACCTTCCGGAACATTTCAGACTCCGAAAAGGAATAGGTATGTGGTACAGTAAGTAAACCGACTCCGAAACAATTTTTAAGGCAATATTTCTCCATTTTGGAATATTTAGAAAAATAGAAAAATAAGTAGCAGTCCGGGAAGGACACGAGGACCCCACGAGGGTGGTTGGCGCGCCCTACCCCCTGGGTGCACTCCCCTACCTCGTGAGCACCTCGTGTGCCTTCCGGACTCCGTTTTCTTGCACGTTACGTATTTTGGTCGGTAAAAATTCATTATATAACCTCCCAAAGGTTTTGACTCCCGTATCATGCAAACCTCCTCTGTTCTTGTTTCGAGCTGTTTTCTGTCAGGGTTTTCTAGGCTAGGCATCATGTCATCTCCCTCCTCCAACAATGGTGACAACGATGCTTGGCTAATGAAGATAGATCTGAAGAGGGAAGAACCCACGAGGGTCAACAAGGATGAAAGGATCAAGAAGGCCACGGAGGATCAAGCTCCAGTAGCAAAAGACATCCTTCAAATTGATCATAACCTTCTTACCCCAAATGAGATCAAAGCTTTCAAGATGATTGAGTTAGCTCGTATACAAAACAAGTATCTCACAGAAGAAAATATTTTGTTGAAGGAGCATATTGTCGCACTCAAGGGCATTATTCGCAAGCTGGAGGACCTCTTACGCTTGATGTGCGATTATCCGTTACCTCCACCTTCTTCATCAACAAAGGAGATATAATCACATGGGTATGGGCACTCCCCTTGGCAACTGCCAAGCTTGGGGGAGGTGCCTCGGTATCGTATCACCATCACAACTCCTATCTTTACCGTTTTTCTTAGTTCGATCCTATTAGTAGTATCTTGATGTAGTAGAATAAAGTTTATGGCATGATCTAGTTTTGAGTTTTGCTTTATGATCTTTCTTTGTAATCAAGTCCGTGAGCTATATATAATAAAGATTAGTGTTGAGTCAAGGGCTTGATTATTTTTCCATGATCTTCGATGAATAAAAGAAAAGAGAAAAAGAATAAAAAGAAGCAAAGAGTTCATAGTGATCTTATTAAGAGTTATGACTTCACATAGAAAGAGTATGATGATTAAAAGTTGTTGGGAGTTGGCAGACATAGCTTTGGTCACTGTTGCAATTAATAGAAAGTAATAAGGAAAGAGAGGTTTTCACATATAGATATATTATCATTGACATCTTTTATGATTGGGAGCACTCATTAAAGTATGACATGCTAAAGAGTTGATGTTGGACAAGGAAGACAACATAATGAGTCATGTCTTTCTTATATCTGAGATAAAGTATGTTGTCATGGATCCTCTAACTTGTTGAGCTTGCCTTTCCCCCTCATGCTAGCCAAATTCTCAGCACCAAGTAGAAATACTACTTGTGCTTCCAAATACCCTTAAACCAGTTTTGCCATGAGAGTCCACCATATCTACCTATGGATTGAGTAAGATCCTTCAAGTAAGTTGTCATCGGTGCAAAGCAATAAAAATTGCTCTAAATATGTATGATTGATTGGTGTGGGAGAAATAAGCTTTATACGATCTTGTGATGGGGAAGTAATAAAAGCGACGGACTGCATAATAAAGGTTCATATCACAAGGGGCAATATAAAGTGACGTTCTTTCGCATTGAGATTTTATGCATCCAACCATAAAAGCGCATGGCAACCTCTGCTTCCCTCTGCGAAGGGCCTATCTTTTATTATTATCTTCTACCTTATGCAAGAGTCATGGTGATCTTCACCTTTTCTTTTTCATTTTATCCTTTGGCAAGCTCAGCATGTTGGAAAGAACATGATATATATATCTAATTGGGTGTAGGGGAGCATGAACCATTATTGTTGACATTACCCTTGAGGTAAAAGGTTGTGGGGCAAAACTATAAGCTCCTATCTTTCTCTGTGTCCGATTAAAACTCCGTAACCACAAGTATTGCGTGAGTGTTAGCAATTATGGAGCACTAAATGATAGTTGAGTATGTGGACTTGCTTTTTAGCTCTGACATAGACTCTTTCCGATGTTATGATAAATTGCAATTGCTTCAATGACTGAGATTATAGTTTGTCGGAGCCCAATAAGGTTTATGATTTATACTCTTGCATTGTGAATAGATCATCACTTGAACATAAGTAATCATATGACAAAATCTATATATGTTGCTGTTCTGAGAATAATCATGATGCCTTCATGTCCGTATTTTATTTTTATCGACGCCTCTACCTCTAAACATGAGGACATATTTACTGTTATCGGCTTTTCGCTTGAGGACAAGCGAGGTCTAAGCTTGGGGGAGTTGATACGTCCATTTTGCATCATGCTTTTATATCGATATTTATTGCATTATGGACTATTATTTCACTTTATGTCACAATACTTATGGCTATTCTCTCTTATTTTACAAGGTTTACATAAGGAGGGAGAATGCCGGCAGCTGGAATTCTGGGCTGGAAAAAGAGCAAATATTAGAGACCTATTCTGCGCAACTCCCAAAGTCCTAAAACTCCACGAAACATCTTAAAACAAATAAATAAAAATGCTCACCAAAGATGAAGGCCAGGGGGCCCACACCCTGCTCACGAGGGTGGGGGCGCCCCCCCTAGGGCGCGCCCCCTACCTCGTGGGCCCCTGGTGGCTCTCCGACGTCCATCTTCTCCTATATGAAGTCTTTCGATGAGAAAAAATAGGAAGGAACTTTTTGGGACGAGACTCCGCCGCCACGAGGCGGAACCTTGGCGGATCCAATCTAGAGCTCCAGCAGAGCTGTTCTGCTGGGGAAACTTCCCTCCGGGAGGGGGAAATCATCACCATCGTCATCACCAACACTCCTCTCATCAGGAGAGGGCAATCTCCATCAACATCTTCATCAGCACCATCTCATCTCCAAACCCTAGTTCATCTCTTGTATCCAATTCTTGTCTCAAAGTCCGGGATTGGTGCTAGTAGGTTGCTAGTAGTGTTGATTACTCCTTGTAGTTGATGCTAGTTGGTTTATTTGGTGGAAGATCATATGTTCAGATCCTATATGCATATTATTACCCCTCTGATTATGAACATGAATATGCTTTGTGAGTAATTATGTTTGTTCCCGAGGAAAAGGGAGAAGTCTTGCTATTAGTAGTCATGTGAATTTGGTATTCGTTTGATATTTTGATAAGATGTATGTTGTCTAGCCTCTAGTGGTGTTATGTGAACATCGACTACATAACACTTCACCATATTTGGGCCTAGAGGAAGGCACTAGGAAGTAATAAGTATATGATGGGTTGCTAGAGTGACAGAAGCTTAAACCCTAGTTTATGCGTTGCTTCGTAAGGGGCTGATTTGGATCCACATGTTTCATGCTATGGTTAGGTTTACCTTAATACTTTTGTTGTAGTTGCGGATGCTTGCAATAGAGGATAATCATAAGTGGGATGCTTGTTCAAGTAAGAACAACACCCAAGCACCGGTCCACCCACATATCAAATTATCAAAGTATCGAACGCGAATCATATGAACATGATGAAAACTAGCTTGACGATATTCCCATGTGTCCTCGGGAGCGCTTTTCCTATTATAAGAGTTTGTTCCGGCTTGTCCTTTGCTACAAAAGGATTGGACCATCTTGCTGCACTTTATTTACTTTTGTTACTTGTTGCTCGTTACAATTTATCCTATCACAAAACTATCTGTTACCACTTATTTCAGTACTTGCAGAGAATACCTTGCTGAAAACCGCTTATCATTTCCTTCTGCTCCTCGTTGGGTTCGACACTCTTACTTATCAAAAGGACTACGATAGATCCCCTATACTTGTGGGTCATCATGTACGTACACGTTCACGACCAGAATGACAACGCTACGTACGCTTCGACCAGGTGGGTCCCGACTGTCAGGCACTTCCTTCCGTGCAAAGATGTAGTTGGCGGGTCCCAGCAGTTAGGGGGGAAACATTTTTTTCACAAAATACGGTGGCCCGTCCGGTGGGTCCCTGCTGTCAGGTTGAGGAATAATTATTTTGCGCGTAATAAGGAGGCACTTCCTTGCTACGGCCGTGGACCCAGCTGTCAGCCTCTCCACGTATAGTACTCTTCCGATGGAAGTCGTTCCTTGACCAAGTTGGCCACACCGCGCCGAGAGCACCACAGCGGTGGACGGCAGCGAGGCCTAGGAAGGGGACGATGCGGAGCCGGGGAAAACGCGGGAGTGCAAGCCCACGCGGAGAGGAGTACAAGGGTTCACTAGTTCGGCTGCGGTGTGAGGCTGCCGTTGCCGCAAAATAACAGGGGGTGTGAGTGAGTAGAGGCGGATGGCCTGGTCAGTGGTGGGAGTAGTAGGAGGCGGTGAGGCCTCCGCGGCATCACAGCCGGCCACGGGAGGCAGGAGCACGCGGCACGACCGGCGCTGGTTTTGGCGGCTAGAGCAAGAAGACCAGAGGTTGAAGAAGCACTACTGCCCTTGGATGGACATCGTACAGTCACTGGAGCTAGAATCGTTCATATTGACTAAGTGACAAAGCCCTCTGTTCCCGTCAACTTAGTAGGCCCACAAGTCAGCCTCCCATGCAGGGGGGTATTCATTTTTTTTGTGCGTAATAAGGAGGCACTTCCTTGCGTGCGAAGGTATAGCTGGTGGGTCTGAGCTGTCAGTGGGGGGGGGCGTTTTTTCGCATAATACAAAGGCCCTTCTGGTGGGTCCCAGATGTCAGGTGGAGGAATCATTATTTTGCGCGTAATAAGGAGGAATTTCCTTGTGTGCGGCCGTGGACCCAGCTGTCAACCTCTCGATGTACAGTCCACTTTCGATGGATGTCATTTGTTGACCACGTTGACCATGTCGCGCCGAGACCACCAGGGCGGTGGACGACGGCTAGGCCTACAAAGAGAACGACATGGAGCCGGGGAAGACACGTCAGTGGCTGCCCACGCGGTGGGGAGTACGAGGGTTGATTGGTTCGACTGTCGTTGCCGGAAAATAGCAGGAGGTGTGGGTGAGTAGAGGGATAGACAGGCCAGGGATGCGAGTGTGGTGGGGCCGTGAGGCCTGCCCGGCAGCATAGCCGGCCACGGGAGGCGGGAGCAGGCGGTTCCACCGGCGCTGGTTTGGGCGGCTGGAGCAGGAAGATCAGAGACTGAAGAAGCACAATTGCCGTTAGATTGACATCTAATGGTCCGACTCTGGTAGAGTCGATTGTTGACTAAGTTTTTTTTGAGAAACCTTGTGTACGCATGAACTTAGTAGGCCCACAAGTCAGCCTCCAAATCTGTGGCAGACAACATAGAGCCCATTTGCTAAAAAAATTTATAATTTACAGTCCATTTGCTAATTCTTAAGTAATTTGTTACAACCCATTTTCTGCCCAGGGCCACGGTCAAAAAATTCAACCTTATTTCGCATATTTCGGTGGAGTCCGAACTGTTGTAATCCCGAAATGATAAACATTTTAAGAACTTATTGATTTGCCAAAAAAATCATTTTGTTTTTGTAAGCAAATAAGACGTGGGACAATTGAGTTGGTTTAAGGGAAAACCAGTGGTAAAAAAATCAGCGCTGGGAGGGGAAACAACAACAAAAATAAGGATGTAAATATGAAAAGGGAACTTTATGTATTTTCAATATAATGATACGTGTATATGAACTAGTAAAACTATAGGTAGAGATTAGAAAACGGATGTAGGACATGGCGTTTCAAGAGGAAAATAGAACTGGGTTGTGTGTTTGATTCAGTAAAAATACTACGTGCGGATGTTGTAAGACAAAATATAACTAACGCTGGCGGGCCAGAGGCCAGTAGATACCTGCTGGATCTTTGTGCCCCATTGTCGTTATGGGCTGGGCCTGTTAACAACAAAACCAAGCCTGGGCAGTCTACAACCCAGCTGAAACTTTCTCGACCTGAAAAAACAATATACCTGCTCAACAAACGAGAGAATTCTGCAAGTACAGACTGATAACTGGGATGCAACAAGTATATTGTTTTTTCATCGTGATAATAAGTGCATGCACTTGTTTTGAAAAATTTGGAGAACTGGGAATTCGAACGGCGGGTGCTTATGCTACCCATCAAATAAAAATCAGGTGCCTGAAAATTCGTTTCGAAACAAATGATTCAACTTTGTATCCACGTCGACCCTCGGTATGATGGTTGGAAGCAAATGCCAAGTTCATACCAAAAGATTGTTAACAACAATACCAACTTGCGGACGATAAGGTAGTACAAGTACCACTACCAAACTAACTTATAATCTTTTTACTCCTGGCCCTAGTGTTCGTCTGGTAGAAAATCTTGCAGAGGACCAGCTCCCGCTCCTTCTCTTGCTCCAGGTCCCTAAGGTGGTACTGGTGCATCACCCAGTTGGTTCTCTACTGGTCGAAGTTCTTGTTGGTGTGCAGCACCAGAACCTTTTTGCTACCCGTCTGCCGGCCATTGACCACCACCGACAAGGTATTACCGGTCTTGTGCCACATCACATGCATGCCACACTCCGACTGTATCTTGCGACGAGTCCACGTGCCCCTTTTGAACACCCTGGAATTGCGCTGGAAGAAATGCTTGCTTAGGCCACTCAGTGTGATACCTGCAGTATTGTCGAATACATGTTTTAGTGTACGTGGTTGGCATTTTCATAACATCTTTGGCATGTTGCAGTCACTTGTTTCACTTTTTATTAACTGTTAAATTGTAATTTCTTCACTAGGTATGCGTCTAAAAAGAAAAATAGAGCTATAAACGAAGGAATATGTTTGTGCAAGTAGACGACCGATCGGTGTCTTACCTGCAAGTTTCTTAGGATGGGTGTAGCATATGCCGTGCTCGCTGTCGATGGTTGGTATAAACAAAACGATGAGAGGGTGAGATCTCATGCTGTTAGCAGTCACTTTGGCCTCAAGGTGCTCGATCAGCTCCTGATCCGTGGGATTGAACTTGATCCAAGCCGGCAGCACCGGCCAATCCTTCTTGAACTTGCATCAGTTAATTCCAGTTATATGGTACTCAATCTATGATCAATCGACTATTTTAAGTAAATGATGAAAGATTTCGACAGATAAGTGGTACTCCAAATCTGAAGTCCACAATACCCGAAGACACCGCCGGGATTCTTGTGTCACCTCATGCGCAACATGTTGTCACGTCAATTCAATGTGTGGACATGATGAATAATTTGACCGACGTATACTAGTACTGCTACTGTACTACTTACTAGTCGTATTTAGTGTCACATTTTAACCATAGGTTTAACTAACAAAATGTCAATGCATGTCACCGAAAATTATTCCATTGGAAACTATGTTCAAATACGAATAAAATGATATAATTTTTTGTGACATGCATTAACATTTAGTTAGTGAAATTTATGGTCAAAATTTGACACAAATTACGAAGGGGACCAGTAAACCAGGAGGGAGGTAGTAGGACGAGTAGCGCAATATATGGTATAGAGGACTAGTACAAATTTAGAAATGGGGTAAGAAGTTACAAGGCTGTGCGACAGACTTTGTAGGCTACATGAGTAATACAAAATATAATTCCCATTGGACAACACTTTCACCAACAAGTACACACTTGAAGCCTAATTGTGTGTGTATATATATATCTGTGTGTGTAGTGTTACTATTCATCACCCAGGGCGCAGAATAAGTTATTCTTCACCCGAGGTAATCTTACGATCATTTCACAATTAAATTACGTTTCGAATTCAAATAGTTACATTCCTATTGATTCACTACGTAAAATTTGACATAAGAAAATAAAAATATAGGTCATAAGACAAAAAAATTGCAGTTTATGTGTATTTTAGACTATGTTTTTACATTTGTGATTTTACATAACATAAAATATTTTTTACGACGATTATATATTTTCTTACGGTCCTTTTTTGCGTCAGAAATAAGATAAAACTTACGGAACGTAAAATTACGGTGCATTGATGGTAAAATAGAGGGGGTGAAGAATAACTATTTGTCACCCAGGGTGACGAATAGCGCGACCCTATATATATATGTATATATATAGGGTGGGTCTATTCTAATAACACCCCTTAAGACCTTATTCTCATAACACCAAAGCCTTATTCTGCTAACAGTTTCGCACATAACAAACCCACAGACCGAACTCCTCTCGCAAAACAAACCGAGTAACCTCCCCCACTTAACTGACCTTCTTCCCAGTCAACCCCCACCTCTCTCCCACGTTCCTCCCGTTCCACCCCCAACCTCCACCTCCCTGGCAGCCCCTGCAACCTACTGCCCCCGCCACCCTACCAACTACCGTCATCGCCGCTGTCGGACTGGACGCGCGCCGCCTTGCCGCCCTCGGATCCTACCGCGCGCCGCCGCATCACCTTC
>NC_041384.1:534406453-534411792 GCF_002162155.2 Triticum dicoccoides
CCCGCCCCACCCCGCCGCACCACCTCCCTCTCCGCGCCACCGGACCACCTCCCGCCTTGCTTCGTCGGACCACACGCGGAACCGTCGCCGGGTGGACCCTTCGCTGGAGCATCTCCTGCCCCATCTGCCGACGAGGGGAGGAAGTCAGAGAAGGAGGATGCACGGCCCTGCCCCCCCCGCCATAGTCGTTGTGGCCTCCCTGGTTCCAGCGCGGATCCAGCGCGGGCACTGGCGGATCTTGGCGGATCCGGCGCGGGCACTGGTGGATCTTGGCGGATCCGGCGTGGGCACTGGCGGATCTTGGCGGATCCGGCGGCCCTGCATAGTTGTGCTGGCTGCCATGGTAGGGGAGGCAGCACGGCGATGCACGGCCACCAATCCCCTTGCTACGAGGACAAGAGAGGCGACCACCTCTTCGTGCACTTAGGCTTCGCACCTGGTGCAGTACAATTAGATTCCACGAGTAGTGCGCCCTCGTGTGGTTCAACCAATTTTTTTGCTATCTCACTGTAAACCAACTGAAGGAAAATTTGCTATCTTCAGTTTCTTTTGTATATGCCTGCAGTGCGGTGTGTGTATGTTTGCAGTACACCCCATCGGTCATGTGTTTTTTTAGAAGACAATTTGTATTGTCGCATGTGGCCGTTTCACTTGTTTTCTGTATGCTTGCAATGTGGTGTATGTACGTTTGCAGTGCACTCTTGTGGTTCCCTTTGTAAAACAATAAAAAATCAACATAGAAAAGAAGTTTGTTTCTTTTTAGATGAAGTCCACTAGTTTCTGCCCTGCGATTCACTTTCACCAACCGAAAACAATGCAGTTCTCTAGTCTGGGCCACGTGGTTCACTAACTTTGAATATGAGGTTCACAAATAAGCGTCAAAAACTTAGAAAAAAGAAAAAACTTACGGGGTTCACTTGCCCGTCCGATGAAGTGCGGTTTTCATTCTGAAAGCAGTGCGGTCGGCTATATGATGTTGTTCACCCCGTAAGTGCAAATTTTTTTTACGGAAACAAAAAAAGTAATGCGGTTCACTTATTGATAGTGTTGTGGTTCATTTACACCCAATGTAAAGTGCACTCTACTTTTTCGTCCTTGAAAAAATTACGTTTGAATAAAATAAACCATGCAGTTCTCTTATCCCTCTAATGCAGTGCGGTTTTTCGACCGATGCAGTGCGGTTTTCGGTCGGATGAAGTACCCATGTCGATTTGGGTGTTGCGAAAAACAGAGTGTCCGCATTTTGGTAAATTTAAAACTGCTCCTAAACCGTAAGAAACTAGAGAGAGTGTTCTACATGAAAAATTTGTGTCTCGTCGATATCTTTTAAACGACATATCATTTGAATCGTTTCGACAACCAGTTTGTAAAAATTTCACGAAAAATGGTCGCTGCCTCTCGTCATCCGCCGCACAATTTTCAAAATTAACTTAAAACTGTAAGGAATCTCAAAACCATTTGTACATATGAAAGTTGCGCCTTGTCCAGAGCTTTCCAATGACATATTACACGCCTCGTTTTGACAAACGGTTCAAAAACTAGAGCAAAAACAATATCGGAAATTGCAAAAATTACAAAAAATAGAATTCTGCAATTTAGTAAATTTGAAACTGCTCTTAAACCTTAACGAATTAGAGAAAGCAATAGTTATGAAAAAGATGCGCCTGGACGATATATATCCAACGGTGTATCATTTGCCTCATTCCGACAAGCGGTTTAGAAAAAAACGCGAAAAAACGCTCGCTGCCACTCTTTGTGGGTCGCACCGTTTTTGAAACTGCTCTTAAACCGCGGGGAATCTCGAAAAGTGTTCAACATGGCGAAGTTGTGGCTAATCTGTAGCTTTCCAACGGTATATTACATGCCTTCTTCCGATAAACGATTAAAAAATTAGAGCGAAAATAGTACCAAAAAAACACTACGCGCAGTTTTTTCCGACGCGAAGTTCACTAGTCTCTGTGATGCAGTGCTCTTGCTAAAGAAAGTGCAGTGCCCTCGCGTTGAGCATGCAGTGCGGAAGTGTTATCAGAATAACTATTCTGATAATATTATCAGAATAGACGGGCTGTATATATATATATATATATATATATATATATATATATATATATATATATATACTTGCCTTAGTTTTGTTGGTGCTTCGTACCTACGTACGCCAATCAAGAACATTCCAAAATAAAATGCATGCATACCTTCATATGGGGAAGAATCATACCCGTGTATGTGACTTTATTACCTTCCAATTGTTTAGTCATGGCGTTCCTTTTATGGAAAGGATTAAAGCAGCCAAATTTATATGTGTCATCAATTGTCGGTTCGTGAAAAAAATTACTCATTATTTTACATCATCCCGAAAAAAGTAGTAAAAGGGGGAGCGATTTAGCGTTAGGTATATTAGGGAAACAATATACTCAGTGGAATCTTGCCGATGGGGGTATGCAAAAAAAGTGTAGAATGGGTCACCTTTATTTGTGAACATGATTTAGTTGTGAACGTGATTTAAAGTATGCTTCCAAAGTTTTTTTTGTTTTCTCTCAAGATCTAATTCATGATAACTGTATCCACACCCACACGCACACGCACACGCACATGCACACCCACACGCACACACACACTCAGACAGGTATTGCGCTTTTTATTATTTAGGATGCTCTATGTTTTGCTGGGGTGTTATTTAGGATACTTGGTTACACTTGTACGTATCATTTTTCAGAAAAAGTTGTACCTGGTCACACGTTTATGTGTCCATTAATTTATGTGGGTATCTTTCTATATTAACTAGATGTCCATCAATTCTTAGTTATGGGTAGTTGATACATAAGATCGATTATTAAGCCATGCATGACAACATTTGCACATAGGCAAAGCAAATGAAGACAGTCTTGCATGGCAACGTTTGTTTTAGCACAGTCTAAAATTCGTGTACCTTCATTTTTAGACGTGGATGTGTTTAGGTATATGAAGACTTTTTCTTTTGCCATTATTATCCAAATTAAAGAAATGGTAATAATTTAGTGAATGTGACTAGCTCATAAATTTCACAGACCAAATAAAATTACAAATGTCACTTAGTAACTCCTAAATTTCCAAGTTTATAGACCCGCAAATAACCCGCGTATATACACATACCTTTTTTATTTACTTATTTGTGATTTTACATACTACATGTCCTCATGTATAGATGGATTATCATTTCATGTTGGGTGACTAAACACTACAAAACTACATGTAGGTCTTAGGTTTCCGCAAGTATCATGGATTTGTGGGTATAAATGCATACCTAGAAATCATTTACTGACCAGGTATATCATATCTCCGGTAATCATGTATAGATGGAATATATACTCGCAATACAGTGAGGACGGTTTTAATTTCAATGTGTATATACTTAAAATACCTTAGCTCTATAACTATAGAAATATTCTGTCGGACAGAAATAGATACCTCGGCTATGATATTGAAATGTGGGTATTAGATTCCTGTGCATCTATAACAATGGCGCGGAAATGTGGGTATTCTATACCTATGAAAGTGCAAGGTACCGTGACATAATCAGGCTGATAAACGTGGGTTCAGTGTGTACATACTCACAATACCATATGTCCTAATTAATATGCATCTTTTTTTCTTAAGCATGTACATACGTGTATTGCTGAGCTTCTACCAAGAATTAGAGTTTCAACAAAAAAAGCAACCATACTATTTGATTCTCATGTATCTTTTTAATTTGGCCATGCATATACACAACCGAATTACATTTCAATCATTCACAAAAAAGAGGTATTACATTCTAATTTACATGAAATAAGAAGGAATTTGCTACTGTGTTTGTAAGCACACATACAAGATCCACAAAGAGAAACAAATTTAATAAATCATAGATATCTCCTTGTTGTTCTCTTGCATGTTATTTTAGCCCTTGCGTTGTCACACAAAGCCTTCCCGGTCAACCACAACATCTTTTAACAAGTGTGGTGGCTCAATGTGCTGCAGAACATTCTTCGTGTTGATCTATCTGAAAAGAACCACAAAAAATGAACTCAGGATCAAAAAGCATGCATAAAGTATCCAAATTGATGAACGGAAGAAAGCCTTGAACACAATGGTAAAAATGGGGGACAATAGTGCGATATATTGAAATAGTCTGATCATCCTAGGCATGTGAGAAAAAACGAGACATATATTAATAGCTCCATGAAATCGTCATCATCGTGGTCTGCACAGGCAACCATCTTGCCACGACCAACCCCGATAATTTCTTTCTTCTTCCAGTAGCACACACTTTTGTAATCTCAGCATGGATATACCTACAGTTGGAAAAGAAAACAATCGGTTACCGCGACGGTGACAACGGCTACCACGGCCAAGATAAAACGATGGAAGGATCCAGATCACTTGGGTATGCTCGTCGTGTAGAAGAAGCACGATTGATCAATGATGACCTGGGTATACTCATGCATGGAGAAGACAAACCAAGGATAGGAGAAATCACAGGGGTATGCTCATGTAGAAGATGAATGAGCGAGACTGAATCACGTACATGTATGTAAAATGCGAGCTGGTGACCCGATTTCGTCCAACTTTAATTCCTCGGCCAAATTATGGCAAGTGCCTGGGCCCTTTTTCGGTAATTGATTTTGTACAACTTTTATTCCTCGGCCAAATTATAGCAAGCATGGGTCTTTATTTTTGGGAAACATTCAAATTCGAGTGCATCTGTATTTTTGGAAACAATCAAATTATATGGCAACAGAGTAATGAGAAATATTATGGAAGGTCCTAATTCATGCGCATGTAATATACTTGGAAGGTGAGAATCGTGACTGAATAATGGTTTTAACGGGTACGGGCATTTGTAAACCCGATAAGCATTGATTGGATGATGAGTTGATCGAACGGCTGATGTCCTAGGTGCCTAGGCACCTAGGTGTCCCAGTTATTTTACCTATATATATATATAGGACTCCTCTTCTGTACTCCTGGGAGTATGTACTCCCATTCTCAATATACCTCATATACGCATTAATTATACCTCTTTATTATTCTCAATATACTTTATTAAATATTCTAAGATACCCCAATACGAGTTTTGTTGAAAAAATATCATCTGCGATGTACTTTTTGTAATATTCCTTTTTTCACGTACAAACACATCAGTATATACGTAAACATTTAAAAATATGTAGACTCACATGAATTTTTTCATGGAACTCATTTTGGGGTATCTAATAATTACTAATGAAGTATATTAAAAATAATAAAGTGGTATAAAAGATTTATCTATGTGGTATATAAGAAGCGGGAGTACGTACTCCCAGGAGTACACAACCATTTTC
>NC_041384.1:534411921-534417129 GCF_002162155.2 Triticum dicoccoides
AGGGATTAGAAAAATACAACTGTATGTGTCCTGGACAAAAAGAACAAATAGTTCAGTATATATTTATGTCGCAGTGAGCTGAAATGCTTATTATTTTTGCCGAGGACACATAGATGCATATTTTGATAATCCCTCCGTTGGATCATATTATTACATTAGAGAGATGCTCCCATATTTATTTCATATTTTTTGATAACTTTTAAACCGTTAAAAGTTTAGCGAACCTTAACTAGTTCTGTGGCAAGCTATGGTAGACACAGTTTTACCTATATATATACATATATATATAGTGTTACTATTCATCACCCAGGGTGCATAATAATTTATTCTTCACACGAGGTAATATTACGATCATTTCATAAATAAATTATGTTTCAAATACAAATAGTTACAGTCATATTGATTCACTTTGTAAAATTTGGCATAAAAAGGTCAGAAGACCAGAAAAATTACATTTTATGTACATTTTACACTACGTTTTTACATTTGTAATTTATATAACATAATATATTTTTTATGGCAATTATATTTTTTTTTACATTCTCTTTTTATGTCTGAAATAAGACAAAATTTAAGAAACGTAAAATTACGGTGCATTGATGTTAAAATAGAGGGGGGGTGAAGAATAACTATTCGTCACCCAGGGTGACGAATAGCGCGACCCTATATATATATATATATATATATATATATCTGATCACGGGATCAGAATAATATTCTAATCACAACCTGACATGCCCCGCTAGTAGTACGTTGAACTTCCCTGTGAACTAGATTGAACGTCCGCCAACATTGCAGAAATGGGGCTTGCGATATACTGTTGGAAAGCTATGGACACCAGTATCATGACCCAAGTTAAAATTTTGACAAAATGTAAGCGGTTTAAGAGCAGTTTTGAAAACCATTTTCTCTACGCACAAAAAACGTGAATTGTATTTTCGATCGCATTTCTAAACCGTTTATCGGAATGAGGCATATAACATGGCGTTGGAAAGCTGCTGCAAAACTGCTCCTTCCACATGTTGAAAGTTTTCTCTAATTCCATATGGTTAAAGAGTAATTTAAAAAAACGTAAAATGTCATAAACCGAACAGCTGAGTTCATTTTTTCGATGTCATTTCTAAACGGCTAATCCAATGGAGGCATATGATATGGCGTTGGAAAGCTTATGAAAATGTGCTACTTTTTCATCTTGAAAGTTTTTTTTTCTAATTTTGAATGGTTTAAGAGTAATTTAGAAAATGGTCCAAGTCCTACCGAGTTCGTATTTTCGAGCTAATTTTTTAACCGTGCGTCCGAATGCAGCAAATGATATGGCGTTGGAAAGCTTGAAAAAATGCAAAACTTTTTGGTATGTATTGTTTCTCCCAATTCTTTATGGTTTTAAGTCAGTTTCGAAAATGGTGAAAAACGTATTTTCGCCGTAATTTCTACAAACTTTTTCGGAATTGGGCAAATAATATACCGTTGAAAAGCTACGAAAAATGCAAAACTTTTTCATGTTGATGGTTTTCTCTGTTTCTTAGCCGTTTTCAAGTAATTTTGAAAATGGTGGGATCATTCGTTCTGCCTCTATCGCGAAACATATTCTTCAAAAATGCACAGCGTGAAGAACCTGAACTTCTCGGCGCGTGTACCTGAACTTCACTCTGTTTTCACATGATTTTTTTGCTCGTAGGTCTCCATCCACTGTTCGTAACTCTTCATCCACTCACCGGAATTGAGCAAGTGATATACCGGTGGAAAGCTGCTATAAGCACATAACTTTCCCGTGTTGATTGTTTTTTCATACTCGCGATGGTTTTAAAAGTTTTTCATCTGAAATTCATTCAGCGTAATAGTTGAACTTCATGCTGTTTTGACGTTGAACTTTTGTGACATATTTTCATTTGTAATTTTCTCATCCATTCGTTAGTGTAACACAAATGATATTCTTTTTGTACAAATCTCTCTCAGTATGTTTTTTAACTTTCTCTGACCGAGCACTTGAACTTACATAAATGATATTCGGGCCATTTTGAAGTAAATTAGAAAACGACGAGATAATGATTTCTGCCTTCATCGTGAATGGAAATGCACTGCGTGAAGTAGTTGAACTTCTCGGGCATGTTTGTTTGAACTTCACTCTGTTTTTGACGTGCTATTTTTTGACATTCTGTTTTTTGCACTGCGTGCAATAGTTGAACTTCTGGGGCGTGTCTGTTTGAACTTCACTCTATTTCACTTCATTTGTATTTTTTCTATATGAAATACACACCATGTAGTACGTGAACTTCCAGGTTGTCATCACTTTGAAATTCTCTCTGGTTTGAGAGAATTATTTTAAAACACAAAAAACAACATATTTTTTATGTATTTTGGACATCTAAATACACGGTGAACCTCTCTCGCAAGAATTTTTGAACTTTCCCTCGCTGAGTACTTGAACTTCTAGCAACCAATTTTTACGTTTATGAGATTGTTTTCAAAAGTGCAAAAAATGGCGTTGTGTTTTTTTATTTTTTGAACAGGTAAATCCTAGGTTTTAATAAACTCCGAACTTCTCTATTATTTCGATATGAACTTCACCTTTTTATATTTTTGAGTACAGAATGGTATTCGATTTTTATACGGAAAAAACCGAACATGGAAATACAAGGTGAACCTCTCTCGCAAGAATTTTTGAACTTCTGCTGACAGAGCACTTGAACTTCTTTCAACAATCCTTTTATGCTTTTATTTTTCTATACTTTTTATTCTCACCTGAAATACATTCCTTGCAATACTTGAACTTCTCGTTGTTTTCACTATGAACTCCTGTCACATTTTTTGTATATTTCAAATTACACGCAATTGAAGGTCGGACGTCATGTTTTGCCATTTTAAAACATGTAATTGGAGGTCGGACATCCCGCAATATAAATTTGAACTTCTCCATTGTTTTGTAAAATGTAGAAACACCATTTTTTATTTTCAAACTGCTCCATTTTTTATTTTTGAACTTCTTGGTTTATTCCATAATAATGGGGAAAATCATAGGTTTGTAATAAACATTGAACCACCCTATTATTTAAATTTGAGCTTCAATGTATTTTATAGAAATGGTTAAACTTACAAAGCAAAATTATAGTTTTTCCACTTTCTACGATTTGCTTTTTTGTCTCGTGACATTTTTAGGCATTTTTTGCTACCGGTGAAAAATTAGAGTATTTGCAGGACGTGAACTTTTGGTTGTTATCGCTTTGAACTTCTCTCTGTTTCACTTTAGTAATGAAAACAAATCTTAGTTTTTTATAGACATCGAAGCCCTCTAACTTTTTTATTTTGAACTTCTTTGTGTGTTTTTTAGAAATGTGAAAAGTGGAGTTTTGTTAGAAACATAGAACTTTTTCGTTATTTTTGAATTGAACATGCTGATTTTCTTATTTGAGTAGCCGAAAAATCTGAGTTTTTAAATAAATATCAAGCTGCTATGCTTTTTCCAATTGAACTTCTTCATTATTTTGAATTGAACTTATGGTTTTATTCTTTACGAACCAAAAAATCTGAGTTTTCAAATAAATATTAAACTGCTCCATTTTTTATTTGAACTTCTTGGTTTTATTTATTTTAGTAACAAAAAAAATCCTAGGTTTGAAATAAACATGTAACCGCTCCGTTTTGACAATTTGAACTTATATGTTTTTTTAGAAATGAGGACAATCATTTTTTGTAAACATGAACTACTATGTTTGTTATTTGAATTAGTTGATTTATCTTTTTAATGGGGAAAATACTAGTTTTACAATAAACGCCAAACCTTTTAACATCTTTTTTGAACTCCCCCAGGTTTCATCCTTGAACTTCTCGGTTCTTGTCATGTTAACTCAAAGTTTTTTGTTTGCAATCCTCATGGGTTTTTTTGTTGAAATGTTTTTTGTTCTTTTGGACTTACATATATCAGCCTACCCCAACTTGTTTTGGACTAAAGGCTTTGTTGTTGTTGTTGGACTTACATATATTGATCAATTGAAATGTTTTAGGAAAATTGTACTTTTCCTATTAACGCATGAAACTATTCTTTTTGACTTGGGAATCTGTGTAATACATAGCATGGATTGAGGCAATTGTTCTTATTATTTTAATTTATTCGAGACATAAGCAGAAATATATTCAGCATATTACTTTTATTCCTATTTTTGGGAAAGATAAACAAAAACTGAATTGTACAGTGGGAAGTAAAAAAAATTGTAGTGTGAAAAGTTGCATTTTTTCGGGTGAACTTTCATGTTGTTTTATTTTTTATCTTTCTTTTTTTACAAAATGAACTGTGCACGTTCTTCAGGGTGAACTTCTGTCTTTTTAACAAAAACACAAAGGAATTGCTAGAAAGTACACACGCGTGTCACAAATGTTCAGTTAAGAAATAGAGAATGAAGTTCTAGGCATAACAGAACTAAAAATGTAGGGGCTTCATTGCGGCAGCTATGTTCCTGCATATAGGAGACTCAAGCATGCACCCGTTCATGGTTTTGTTTCCACACTAGCAATTGATGTGAGATGACCAGGCACAAGCATGCATGTGTCGTTGGAGTCACAGGCTCATCGGCCGAACTTCAAAGGCTGGGAGGAGCTCCTTCTTCTCTCCAGCTGAGCTGCGACAAGCGCCGGCGAGCAGGACCACGGCTGAGGCAACCTCTGCAGGTCGTCGAGGCAAAGGACGAGGCCATGAGCCAAAGACGAACTGCGCGCACGCGCCTGCCAAATTGCAGCCTCCCCCGACTTGTGTGAGCCACTAAGCAATCCTGTTCGTGGAAGAGAAGCCACGGGAGCTGCTGCCCGTTCTTGAAGATCCAAAGAAAAATGGGGACGAGTACAGAGGGCCAAAGGGGTGGGTGATCTCACCGTTAACTAGGCTGATGGGCTCGACAGTGGACGAGGGGTGGCTGGATTTTGGCGCTGTGCTGGATGGGCGCAACAGTTGGTGCGTGGTGGCAAGGCGCATTCTGACGGCGTAGTTTCATGGTGGCCAAGTTCAGGCGCAGGGCGCACAGCTAACGAATCTGGGCGAAAAACAACGGCCGTGCGGGAGGAGGCGCACGGGGGAGGTGGCGCGGCGGCCATGGAGGAGGGACGATGTCCGCGCGAGAGCAGGGGCGTCGGCCGCGCGGGAGGAGGCGCGCCGCCATCGGCGAGGGGCGTCGGCCACGCGGGAGGAGGCGCGCCGACGTCGGGGAGGGGCGTCGGCCG
>NC_041384.1:534417423-534421249 GCF_002162155.2 Triticum dicoccoides
TGGGCATGGCCGCGTGGGGCGTGGGGCGTGGCTTTTTTTCAACTGCGAGTTCGTGAAGTTCGGGAGGGAGCAGTTGGGCCTTTATAGGGGTGATTGTGATTCAAATAACTATTCTAATCCTAAGGTGCAGATAAGTTATTCTTCAACCGAGGTAATCTTACTATCATTTCATAATTAAATTACGTTTCGAATTCAAATATTTACATTCCTATTGATTCACTACGTAAAATTTGACATAAGAAAATAAAAATATAGGTCATAAGACAAGAAAATTTGTAGTTTATGTGTATTTTAGACTATCTTTTTACGTTTGTAATTTTACATAACATAAATATTTTTTACGGCGATTATATATTTTCTTACGGTCCCTTTTGCGTCGGAAATAAGACAAAAGTTAAGGAACGTAAAATTATGATGCATTGATGGTAAAATAGAGAGGGGTGAAGAATAACTATTTCTCACCCAGGGTGACGAATAACGCGACCCTATATATATATGTGTGTGTGTGTGTATTATCAGAATAGTTATTCAGATAACACTTCCGCACTGCATGCTCAACGCGAGGGCACTGCACTTTCTTTAGCAAGAGCACTGCATTACAGAGATTAGTGAACTTCGTGTCGTAAAAAAATGTATGCAGTGTTTTTTCGGTACTGTTTTTGCTCTAGTTTTTTAACCGTTTATCGGAATGAGGCATATGATATATTGTTGGAAAGCTATGGATTAGGCGCAACTTCGCCATGTTGAACACTTTTTGAAATTTCTCACGGTTTAAGAGCAGTTTTGAAAATGGTGCGGCCCATGACGAGTGGCAGCGAGCATTTTTTCGCATTTTTAAACCGCTCGTCGGAATGAAGCAATTGATACACCATTGGATAGATATCGTCGAGGCGCATCTTTTTCATAACTATTGTTTTCTCTAATTCGTTACGGTTTAAAAGCAGTTTCAAAATTACTAAATCGCGGAATTCTGTTTTTCAATTTTTTTTAAATTTTCGGTACTGTTTTCGCTCAAGTCTTTTAACCGTTTGTCCAAATGAGGCGTGTAATATACCGTTGAAAAGCTATGGACGAGGCGCAACTTTCATATGTTGAAATTTTTTTGAGATTCCTTACGATATAAGTTAATTTTAAAAATCGTGCGATGGACGACGGGTGACAGCGGCCGTTTTTCGTGAAATTTTTACAAACCGGTGGTCGAAATGATTCAAATGATATGCCGTTGGAAAAATATCGACAAGACACAACTTTTTCATGTAAAACACTCTCTCTAATTCCTTACGGTTTAAGAGCAGTTTTAAATTTACCGAAATGCGGACACTCTGTTTTTCGCGACACCCAAATCGACGTGGGTACTTCATCCGACTGAAAACCGCACTGCATCGGATGAAAGACCGCACTGCATCAGACGTGTTAGAGATCTGCATGGTTTATTTTATTTAAACGTATTTTTTCAAGGACGAGAAAGTAGAGTGCACTTCACATCGGGTGTAAATGAACCACAACACTATCAATAAGTGAACTGCATTACTTTTTTGTCATTCGTAAATTTTCCTAAACGAGGTGGAGTGCACTTCATGTCGAGTGTTGGTGAACCGCAAGACTATGAAAAGTGAACCTCGAGACTACCGTAAACGGGCCGTACTGTATCAGACAGAAAACCACACTTATTTAGACTAAAAATAACACTTCATTGGACAGACAACTGCACTGCATGATTTATTTTTTGTGGGACGTAAATTTTCCCAAACGAGGTGGAGTGCACTTCTTTAGACTAAAACCCGCACTTCATCGAACACACAAGTGCACTGCATGATTTCTTTTTTGTGGGACGCAAATTTTCCCAAACGAAGTGGAGTGCACTTCATGTCAAGCGTTGGTGAACCGCAATCCTATGAAAAGTGAACCTCAAGACTACCGTAAACGGGCTACGACACCACCAAAAGTGAACCGCTTGAGTTTTTTCCAAACTCAATTTTTTTACGTGCATAGACCGAGCAAGTGGACCGTAGGGACTGAGCAAGTGGGCTACATCTTATAAGAAAGCGAGCTTCTTTTCATATGCTTCTAATAAGAATCGAGTGAATTAAATAAGGCAGGCGTAAGTGAATCACGACACTACCAAGAATGAGCTTCCTTATCGTTTTTCTTTTATGTAGCGAATCACCAAACCATATATAATGAGTTGCATCATTAGTCAAACATTTTTTTGTCACACAATCCTTTCTCCTTTTCAATTCTTACAACGAACCACGTAGCTTGGGAGAAGAACTATATTGAGTTTTCCAACAATTACGAAACAAACTTTGCAAGTTTTACATAACAAGCCATCAATCAAATAGAATAAAAAAATAGCAAGACCTGGCGAATAGCACAAACCAAATGGCCATATTGAACGAAACTGCATCGTCGTGGTTGCCGAATGGCAACACTCGCGAGGCTAAACCGCACACATCGCTTGACCGCGCTGTACATCCATACATAGTCGACAGCGACCAAATCACAACAACATAGATGACCAACGCCGGACCGCACACACACACACACACAGACGAGATGAACCGCTGGAGGTGCACACTGCCACACCACCGAGCTGTACAAAGACACAGAAGAAAAAAAAGTTGCATGGATGCGCTGCCGCCTTGCCGGAAGTACATGTGCCAATCCTGCAAACACTCTTTTACCCCCGCTGGAGTTGTGGGATGTGGCATACTTTGGCCGTGTGTACTGTACCATGGAGGACGGCGCAACAGGTGGAGGACTTGCAGCGATGGAGGAACCAATAGTGGGCTGCACGCCCGAGCTGCGCGGACCACGAGCCACTCGCGGGCGAGCTCTGAGCGTTTGAACTGCACTGCATGGAAAACAACTCATCATTTTTTTCTGAAAGCAGTAGAAATGCTTCTGAACAGCACCAAACCTGGACAGGATTCACAGGGTGAACTGCACGACGTCGCTGTCAGTACTGCATATCATGTATGGGCTAGCACCTCACCGGAATATGATGAAGGGGGGTCGGTGAAGAGCTGGCCTTGGTTCCACACTGCATCACATGCGCATGGACAGAGGGAGGCCGTCAGCGACCTCGCGCTTATCGTGCACCTCCACCTGCGCTTCCATCCCCATTACTGCACTTTTGCTTTGAGCTGGGCTGCACGCACACCCGCCGCACTGCACCTCGAGGGACCATGCACTGCACAGGCACACGCGGGAGGCTCACCATGGCTGGAGCATGCTGCCTGAGCCGGCTTGCTAGCAGGAGGAGAACCAAAGAGGGGCCACGGAGCGGTGGTGGGCGCGGCCGCCTGCGAGGAGACATAGCACGTGTGGAAGGCCATGGGAGGCAAGCCCGAAGAAGATGACAGGCAGCACCAGCAGCTTGATTCGGTCGGGGAAGGGCGGCGCCGGAGCCTATACCGAAGTGGAGTCGCTTGCTCCGTCGTCGGCCAGGGGCGGCGCGATGGGTGAAGATGGTGCCCAGATCCAGCGCAGCGTAGGCCGATCAGGAGGGAAGGGAGGGCGTTGTCGGCCATCCAGCATAGCACTGGCCGGTCGGGAGGGTGGGCGCCATGGGGAAAGGCTGGAGGGGGGGACGGCGCCGACGATGGATGCTGGGATGCTGCAAACGCCGATCTAGCGCCAGACAACTCGGGGGTTGGTGATGCGGGGCAACACTATGGAAGATGGAGGTGCGTGGATCCGGCGACCACCGAGGCGCGCCGGCGAGGGGAACCAGGAGGAGGGAGGTGGCGGTGCGGCACGAGCCCGGTCTAGCGGCGGGTCGGGGCAGTGAGGCGGCAGTCGGGGAGGCGCGGGGCGTGGTGGG